>NC_069507.1:247072806-247150306 GCF_027579735.1 Bombina bombina
CACCGCCTGGATGAAGATAGAAGAAGCCGTCTGGATGAAGACTTCTCAAAGCCTGGATGAAGATAGAAGAGGCCGTCTGGATGAAGATCGTTCAAGCGGGACTTCAAAAACTGTAAGTGGATCGTCAGGGGTTAGTGTTAGTTTTTTTTAAGGGTTTTTTGGTTGGGTTTTTATTTTAGATTAGGGTTTGGGCAGCAAAATAGCTAAATGCCTTTTTAAGGGCAATGCCCATACAAATGCCCTTTTCAGGGCAATGGGTAGATTATGTTTTTTAGTTTTGTAGCAAAAGAGCTGTTAACTTTAGGACAATGCCCTACAAAAGACCCTTTTTAGGGCATCCAAAAGGCCCTTTTAAGGGCCCTTGGTAGTTTATTATAGATTAGGGTTTTTTGTTTTTTTTTTTGGATGGCATTTTTTTTTTAAAGGGTATTAGAATAGGAATAATTTTTATTATTTTGTATAATTTAGTTTGTTATTTTTTGTAATGGTAAGTTTTAGTGTAAGGCAGGTTAGGTTTTATTTGACAGGTAAGTTTGTATTTATTTTAACTAGGTAGTTAGTAAATAGTTAATAATAATAAATAGTCTACCTAGTTAAAATAAATACAAACTTAGCTGTCAAATAAAAATAAAACCTAAGATAGATACAATCGGCCAGATTACGAGTTTTGCTTAATGAGCTGTGCGGTGCTACCGTGCATTTTTTTTTCACTGCTCACTTACCTACAGCGCTGGTATTACGGGTTTTTACAAACCCGGCATTAAAAGACAAAAAGTAATTGTAGAGCAAAATTGTGCTTCATACCGCACTCCAATACCAGCGCTGCTTAAGTCAGTGGTGAGCTGGTCGTACGTGCTTGTGAACGATTTCCCCATAGACATCAATGGGGAGAGGCGGCTGAGAAAAAGTCTAACACCTGCCAAAAGCAGCGTAAATCTCAGTAACGCAGCCTCATTTATTCCAATGATGAAACTAAAGTTACTAGGGGTGCTGGTACAGATTTTGTATGAAACTAAAGTTATGTTTACACCTAACACCCTAACATGAGCCCAGAGTCTAAACACCCCTAATCTTACACTTATTAACCCCTAATCTGCCGCGTCTGACATCGCTGACACCTACATTATACTTATTAACCCCTAATCTGCCGCTCCAGGCGCCTCTGACACCTATATTATATTTATTAACCCCTAATCTGCTGTACCCAACATCGCCGACACCTACATTATATTTATTAACCCCTAATCTGCCGCCCCCAATGTCGTAGTCGCCACCTACCTACACTTATTAACCCCTAATCTGCTGCCCCCAAAGTCGCAGCCACTATTCTGTGGCAAACCTAGCCACTTCTGGACTATAATGTAAGAAAGGTTGTCTATAGGCTGTATTGTGTGCTATGTATATGTGACAGACCCTTCGGTCAGAACTAAAGAGTTAACTGTGTTCAGCTTTAAGAGGCTATTCTCTAACGACAAGGTTACTAGCCTCAGCTATTGTGTACTGTCATTAAAGTTAGTGATAAACATTCCATTGTTTAATCACCTTCAGAGAGCAGACGCCTAGGTGATAAGAAAAGCCAAGTGTGTCTTATGTTTAAGTTGTTATCTGCTAAGTAAGGTAATTCTATTGTGGCATGTCAAAGGGCGTTTGCTCTCTATCTAATGTACAAGATTCTTTCAACCCTCCAGCTGGGGTCAGATCTGCATAAATACTAGGCATAGCCTTTTAATAAATGTCATTCTGTTTTAAACCTGAAAACTGGCTGGGTCGTGAGTTATTGACTCCCAAACTGTGTTTCGTACCGGCTAGCTTGCCTATTAGACTTCTGCCCATCTGGAGGACCACTTCTGCCCGTCTGGAGGACCACTTCTGCCGGCTTCGTTGAGGACATCTTGCCGCTTGGATGAAGACTTCTCCCGGTAAGTGAATCTTTGGGGATTAGTGTTAGGATTTTTTTAAGGGTGTATTGGGTGGGTTTATTTATTAGGTTATAGCTTTGGGCCTGCAATAGAGCTAAATGCCCTTTTAAGGGCAATGTCCATCCAAATGCCCTTTTCAGGGCAATGGAGAGCTCAGGTTTTTTTAGTTAAGCTTTTATTTGGGGGGTTGGTTGTGTGGGTGGTGGGTTTTACTGTTGGGGGGTTGTTTGTATTTTTTACAGGTAAGAGAGCTGATTTATTTTAAGGGCTATTGATAGTTTAGTTTAGGCTATTGTTTTTTTTTTATTTTGGGGGGGCTTTTTATTTTGATAGGGCTATTAGATTAGGTGTAATTAGTTTAAATATCTTGTAATTTGTTTTTTATTTTCTGTAATTTAGTGTTTTTTTTGTTTGTGATTTAGCTAATTTAATTTATTTAATTGTATTGTAGTGTTAGGTGTTAGTGTAACTTAGGTTAGGTTTTATTTTACAGGTAAATTTGTATTTATTTTAGTTAGGTAGTTATGAAATAGTTAATAACTGTCTAATAACTATTCTACCTAGTTAAAATAAATACAAACTTGCCTGTAAAATAAAAATAAACCCTAAGCTAGCTACATTGTAACTATTAGTTATATTGTAGCTATCTTAGGGTTTATTTTATAGGTAAGTATTTGGTTTTAAATAGGAATAATTTAGTTAATGATAATAATTTTATTTAGATTTATTTAAATTATATTTAAGTTAGGGGGTGTTAGGGTTAGGGTTAGACTTAGGTTTAAAGGGTTAATAAATTTAGAATGGGGACGGCAGATTAGGGGTTAATAAATGTAGGTAGGTGGCGGCGATGTCAGGAACGGAAGATTAGGGGTTAATAAGTATAATGTAGGTGGCGGCAATGTTGGGGCAGCAGATTAGGGGTTAATAATATGTGTGCGAGGCGGGAGGGCGGCGGTTTAGGGCTTAATATGTTTATTCTAGTGGCGGCGATGCCCGGAGTGGCAGATTAGGGGTTAAAAAATGTATTATAGTGTTTGCGATGCGGGAGGGCAGTTTATGGGTGTTAGTGTACTTTTTAGCACTTTAGTTATGAGTTTTATGCTACAGCGTTGTAGTGTAAAACTCATAACTACTGACTTTAGAATGCGTTACGAATCTTGGAGGTAGAGGGTGTACCGCTCACTTTTTGGCCTCCCAGGACAAACTCGTAATACCAGCGCTATGGAAGTCCCATTGAAAAAAGGGTTTACGAAATGTATGTAAGTCGGTTTGCGGTAAGGCCAAAGAAGTGTGCGGTGCCCCTAAACCTGTAAGACTCGTAATAGCAGCGGTAGTGAAAAAGCAGCATTAGGACCTGTTAACGCTGCTTTTTCAGCTTACCGCAAAACTCATAATCTAGCCGAATGTAACTATTGTAGCTAGCTTAAGTTTTATTTCACAGGTAAGTATTTCGTTTTAAATAGGAATTATTTAGTTAATAATTGTAAGTTTCATTTAGCTATATTTTAATTATGTTAAAGTTAGGGGGTGTTAGGTTTAGGGTTAGGGTAACGTTAGGGTTAGGTTTAGGGGTTACTAGTTTAATTTAGTTTATTGTGATGTGGGGGGCTTTCGGTTTAGGGGTTAATAGTTTACTTTAGTACATTTCGTTGTGGGGGGCTTGCGGTTTAGGGGTTAATAGGTTTATTATAGTGGCGGTGGTGTAGGGCTTAATAACTTTAGTACAGTTAATAACTTCAGTGTTTAAACACGAACGCACAACAGTTTCTAACTGAGCAAACACTCCTTGTTCCTAGGGATGAGGAATGCATACTGACCCAGTACTGACTGTTCTAGAAAGATTTTGGCTTTGTCTTATTATTTACTTAATTAATGCAATTTGCAAAACCGTAAATTGAAAATTGTTAATGATATTTACATTTAGCTGTTTCACTACCCTTAAGTTGCTTGTGCAGTACTGACTCTGCTTCACTCTGCCCAAAATGTATATTGTTCACATAAATATAAAATATTATTGTGGGTTATAGAGGCGTTTGGATGTTCCAGCGGCACAAGTTTGTAGATCTTTAGGGCGTAGTGAAAAGGGTGAATCTAGAATCAATCTGCTAATGTATTCTGCTTATAGAAAGTGTCCGGCTGAAATCAGCAGTTCTGAAGAAACCTTATTTTGTTTCACCCTTTGTTTTTGTTTCCTTAAAGGGACATGAAACCCAATTTTTATCTTTTATGATTGAGAAAGAACATACACTTTTAAACAAATTTCCAATTTACTTCTATTATCTAGTTTGCTTCATTCTCTTGATATATTTTGTTGAAAAACATATCTAAATAGGCACTGTAGCTGCTGATTCGTGGCTGCACATAGATGCCTCGTGTGATTGGCTCACTCATGTACATAGCGATTTCTTCAACAAAGGATAAATAAAGAATGAAGCAAGTTAGCTAATAGAAGTACATTAGAATGTTGTTTAAAACTGTATTCTTTATCTGAACCATGGAAAAAGAATGCTGGGATTCATGTCCCTTAAAATACAGACGGCTAGATTTAGAGTTTTGTCGGTAAAGACCAGCGTAGCTAACGCAGCTTTTTTTCCCAACGCACCCTTAAGACAGCGCTGGCATTTAGAGTTGTCTGAAGGGCTGCGTTAGGCACCAAAAAGGGAGCGTTGAGCATAATTTAGCGCCACTTCAACCCTCAATACCAGCGTTGCTTACGGTAGCGGTAAGCTGGCAAAACGTGCTCGTGCACGATTCCCCCATAGGAAACAATGGGGCAGTTTGGGATGAAAAAAAACCTAACACCTGCAAAAAAGCAGCGTTAAGCTCCCAACGCAGGCCCATTGTTTCCTATGGGGAAACACTTTCTAAGTCTGCACCTAACACCCTAACATGAACCCCGAGTCTAAACACCCCTAACCTTACACTTATTAACCTCTAATCTGCCGCCCCCGCTATCGCTGACACCTGCATTATACTATTAACCCCTAATCTGCCGCAACCTACATTATACCTATGTACCCCTAATCTGCTGCCCCTAAAATCGCTGACCCCTATACTATATTTATTAACCCTAATCTGCCCCCCCAACATCGCCGCTACCTTACCTACACTTATTAACCACTAATCTGCCGACCGGACCTCGCCGCTACTCTAATAAAGTTATTAACCCCTAAACCGCCACACTCCCGCCTTGCAAACCCTATAATAAATAGTATTAACCCCTAATCTGCCCCCCCCAACATCGCCGCCACCTAACTTCAAGTATTAACCCCTAATCTGCTGACCGGACCTCGCCGCTACTCTAATAAATGTATTAACCCCTAAAGCTAAGTCTAACCCTAACCCTAACACCCCCCTAAATTAAATATAATTTTAATCTAACAAAATAAATTAAATCTTATTAACTAAAGTATTCCTATTTAAAACTAAATACTTACCTGTAAAATAAACCCTAATATAGCTACAATATAACAAATAATTATATTGTAGCTATTTTAGGATTTATATTTATTTTACAGGCAACTTTGTATTTATTTTAACTAGGTACAATAGCTATTAAATAGTTATTAACTATTTAATAGCTACCTAGTTAAAATAATTACAAAATCACCTGTAAAATAAATCCTAACCTAAGTTACAATTAAACCTAACACTACACTATCAATAAATTATTAAATAAATTACCTACAATTACATACAATTAAATAAACTAAACTAAATTACAAAAAACAAACAAACACTAAATTACAAAAAATAAAAAAAGATTACAAGAATATTAGGCTAATTACACCTACTCTAAGCCCCCTAATAAAATAAAAAAGCCCCCCAAAATAATAAAGGTCCCTACCCTATTCTAAATTAAAAAGTAACCAGCTCTTTTACCAGCCCTTAAAAGGGCTTTTTGCGGGGCATGCCCCTAAGTAATCAGCTCTTTTGCCTGTAAAAAAAAATACAACCCCCCCAACATTAAAACCCACCACCCACATACCCCTACTCTAACCCAAACCCCCCTTAAATAAACCTAATACTACCCCCCTGAAGATCTCCCTACCTTGAGTCGTGTTCACCCAGCCGGGCACCGGTGGACCAAAAGAGGACATCCGGAGCGGCAGAAGTCTTCATCCAATCCGGGCAGAAGAGGACATCCGGACCGGCAGACATCTTCATCCAAGCGGCATCTTCTATCTTCATCCATCCGGAGCGGAGCCATCTTCTTCCAGCCGATGCAGATCCATCCTCTTCAACCGACGCCTACTCGCCAAATGAAGGTTCCTTTAAATGATGTCATCCAAGATGGCGTCCCTCGAATTCCGATTGGCTGATAGGATTCTAGAGCGCCAACAGATTCCGCAGCACTAATATATGAAACTCAAACAAATATTTTATGATTCAGAGTATAAAATTTAAGAACGTTTCCAATGTACTTCTATTATAAAATCTACTTAAATCCAATGGTATTCTTTGTTGAAGAGATACCGAGAGTCTAGAGCACTACATTGCAGGACATAGTGCTGCCATCTAGTGCTCTCGCAAATGGATAACATTTTAGCAAACCTGCTGCCATATAGTACTCCAGACATGTTCACACTCCTCAGCTTATACCTCTGCTTTTCAACAAAAGATTCAAAGAGAATGAAGAAAATGTATTAAATAGAAGTAAAATAGATTTTTTTTTAATTGCATGCTCTATCTGAACCACAAAATAAAAACACTTTGAGTTTATGTCCCTTTAAATGCTAATATTCATTGGACAGTGTCACTTTTGCCTTAGCGCCACTTCCTAACTATGGGCCAGATTACAAAATGAGAGCAAAAAAAGGGAAGATTTAAAGGGGCCGATTTATTAAGATGTGGGCAGACATATGATCCGATCTAGCAGATCATGTCCGCCCAACATCGCTAAATGACGACAAATGTATCAGTGCACAAGCATTTCTAGTGAACAGCCAATAGAATGCTAGCTCAATCCTATTGGCTGATTGGATCAGCCAATCGGATTGAACTTCAATCCTCTTGGCTGATTGCATCATCCAATAGGATTCTATCAGCCAATCGGAATTCAAGGGAAGCCATCTTGGATGACGTCACTTAAAAGACCAGTCATTCAGTCGTCGGCCGTCGGATGAAGAGGATGCTCCGTGTCAGATGTCTTGAAGATGGACCCGCTCCGCTCCGGAAGGATAAAGATAGAAGATGCCGCCTGGATGAAGCCTTCTGCCGGTCTGGAGGTCCTCTTCTGGCCGGATAGGATGAAGACTTCGGACCCTCTGGAGGACCACTTGTGCCCGGCTGGGTGAAGACAGCTCAAGGTAGGGTGATCTTCAAGGGGGTAATGTTAGGTTTTTTTTAAGGGGGGATTGGGTGGGTTTTAGAGTAGGGTTGGGTGTGTGGGTGGTGGGTTGTAATGTTGGGGGGTATTGTATTTTTTTTTTACAGGTGAAAGAGCTGATTACTTTGGGGCAATGCCCCACAAAAGGCCCTTTTAAGGGCTATTTGTAATTTGGTATAGGGTAGGGAATTTTATTATTTTGGGGGGCTTTTTTATTTCATTAGGGGGATTAGATTAGGTGTAATTAGTTTAAAATTATTGTAATTCTTTTTTTTCCCTGTAATTTAGTGTTAGTTTTTTTTTGTAATTTAGTTTATTTTATTTAATAGTAATTAATTGTAGGTAGTTTAGGTAATTAGTTTAATTATAGTGTAGTGTTAGGTGTAATTGTAACTTAGGTTAGGGTTTATTTTTCAGGTACTTTTGTACTTATTTTAACTAGGTAGCTATTAAATAGTTAATAACTATTTAATAACTATTCTACCTAATTAAAATAAATACAAAGTTGCCTGTAAAATAAATATAAACCCTAAGCTAGCTACAATGTAACTATTAGTTATATTGTAGCTATTTTAGGGTTTATTTTATAGGTAAGTATTTAGTTTTAAATAGGAATAATTTATTTAATTGTAGTAAATTTATTTAGATGTATTTAAATTCTATTTAAGTTAGGGGGTGTTAGGGTTAGGATTAGATTTAGGTTTAGGGGTTAATAAATTTATAATAGTGGCGGCGACGTTTGCGGCGGCAGATTAGGTGTTAATAAATTTAATATAGTTGCGGCGACGTTGGGGGTGGCAGATTAGGGGTTAATAATATAATGTAGGTGTCAGCGATAGCGGGAGCGTCAGATTAGGGGTTAATAAGTGTAAGATTAGGAGTGTTTAGACTCGGAGTTCATGTTAGGGTGTTAGGTGCAGACATAAAATTAATTTCCCCATAGGAAACAATGGGGCTGCGTTAGGAGCTGAACGCTGCTTTTTTGCAAGTATTAGGTTTTTTCAGCCAGCTCAGCCCCATTGTTTCCTATGGTGAAATCGTGCACGAGCACGTTTTGCCAGCTTACCGATACAATAAGCAACGCTGGTATTGCGGTGAGATGTGGAGCTAAATTTTGCTCAACGTTCACTTTTCTGAGGCTAACAGAAAACCTGTAATACCAGCGTTGTATGTGTGATCATTATAGTGATAAAAATGACTTGGCAACAACCACAAACGGTAACTTTTATTGTCAGTACACCAGTATGGTGCAAGCTTCGCCCTCCCTTTTGTGGTTAAATACAGAGCGTTTTCATATATGTTAATATTTCCATTATTTATTAATGCATCAGAATAATGCTGCTTTACTGGAAAATTAACTCCATATGAACCTTTAAATTTATTATAAATGTTTTGACAGGTCCCAACGTTCAAGAGATTGTATGTCCCTATAGCTATCATGTGGTCATCACAGTAATTACCATCACTTGTTGTGTTTAAATAGAAAAAGTTTAAAAAAAGTCCTAGAAATGGCTTCAGCACATTTGGGAGAAAATTTTTGGAAATGAAAGGGTTAATGTGTGTAACTCCTTAGACAACTAAGTGAGAGAGGACCTGCAGTGATGCTACTACATAAACAAATATATGCAGTTCTACTTCTGGGTTGGCAATTAGCTCAGCAGTTCCTTCTTCAGAACTTTGATTCTGTGGCATTACTGGTGGGGGTTTGATTCCCGCGGGCGCTATCTAACCCTTTTGCCCCCCCCCCCATACCATGTCTCTGTTTAATTTGTCATTGAATATAATCCATTTCTTTTTACCTATTTATAAAGCTCTGTATTCCACAACACGAGTATACAGGGAAATGTAATCCTATCCTATAGCTGTGAGGACTTTCTACCATTTAACCTTTTTATACACAAAAGAACTGAAATACATTGCTAAACAATGTGATGAAAACCTGAATGGCAACTAAAAGGTTACATTTTATATTCATTTGTATCCAAAGGGGCATGACAATGTAAAATTAAATTTTTCTAATATTACAGCATTTCATTATTGCAGTACAGCTTACACGGGACTAGGAAGTTGATCACAATCATTTAGAAAAGTGTATCTAATACATTCTTTACAGCTTGCACAGGATTATGAAGTTGATCACAATAATTTAGAAAAGTGTATCTAATACATTCTCTACAGCTTGCACAGGACTAGGAAGTCGACCACAATCATTTAGAAAAGGGTATCTAATACATTTTCTACAAAATACACCATTAAAGTCTAAGGGGAATTTTATAGATATATTATTTGAGAAGCTTTACTAAATGATTGTGATTTACCACATGTAAACAATAGGTCAATAATGAAATGTTATAACATTAAAGCATTTTTAATTGTTAAACTTCCAGTTAGATTAAAACATAGATAAAGTAAATAAAATAAAAGTAAAGTAGATAAAATAAAGAATAATGTTACCAAATGAGGATGGCGCTAAAAGAAGCTATTCATTTTGCATAATGAATAAAAAAATGTTTAATAACACAATGAAACATATAATACAATTGTATGCTACATCTGTTTCAAACGTATTAGTTGCACAATATGTCAGTATAAAATATACAATAAAATCGGTGTATAATATCAGTGGATAATCTTATCCGTGGTATTTTTAAAAAGTCTCTCCTTGATAAGTATAGCAAGTCTCTCCTTGATGAAAGAAACAAACTTTAATGCAGTCTTAGTATATATTGTATTGATGTCCTGGATACTATTATAATCCTTTACTCACTGTGGCTGTGATTGG
This sequence comes from Bombina bombina, assembly GCF_027579735.1. Lineage (NCBI taxonomy): Eukaryota > Metazoa > Chordata > Amphibia > Anura > Bombinatoridae > Bombina > Bombina bombina. The sequence continues at coordinate 247,082,837 of NC_069507.1, forward strand.
AATGATCCCTTAGTCTTCGTCACAGAGTTTGATCACGTGACCGGTTTCAACCAATCGTAGGTTCAATATATTCACCAATGGGCTGGATGTGTGTGGATTTGAATCTCATGTCTAGACACCTTGTATTGGTAAACACATATGAACAAACTATCATATTTAAGACCAAAAAAACCTTTGCAGTGTCTCTAATCTTGCTAGTAGCAAGTCACTTAGATATATGCTACAGTGATAACTCGTCAGTGTATACACGAGTTATATATAGTGACCCAGAGACTTAGTACACTTGCAGTGATTAGTGACTAACGATAGTATATTCTCACTAATAGGGTCCTGATTGTGCCCATTGCTGTCCCTTTGACCTGCAAATAATATTTGCCATTAAATTGAAAATAATTATTATTAAGGAAGAAATGCATACATTCTATAATAAAATTACCTTGATCTATCTTCATATTTAGATATCTTTCTATAAAAGTCATTAATGCATTTAATCCCAATGAATGTTCTATATTGGTGTATAAGGAACTGATGTCACAAGTAAAATATAATGGTCTTTCCATTCCAGATTTTTAAGACCTATAAACTCTGTGTAGTCCTTTAAATAAGAGGAAAATGTTTTCCCATAGGTTTGTAGGAAACTGTCCACGTATTGGGACAGATTACTAGTAAGTGAATCTATCCCTGATATTAATGGCGGTCCTGGGAGATTGTCAAGATTTTTATGTATTTTAGGTAAAAAGCAAAATATAGGGGGTTTTAGGTTCTAATACAGTTGAGAAATCAAATTCCCGAGTATTTAAAATCCCTATATTTTTATCTTTTTCTAACAGAATGAAGAGATCATTTTGTTGTTTTCGAATGGGGTTAATGGATAATTCTATGTATGTAGTTTCATCTTGTAATAATCTATTGGCCTCTTTAAGGTAATAGTCTGTGTCCATAATTACCAATCCGTCTCTGCCTGTTTCATGGTAATACTGTTGTTTTTCTTAAGTTCTTTCATTATTTAATTCTCCTTTTTAGTTAAATTCCATTTATTCCCCTTTTTGTATCACATTTTCAAGGTCCTCTTTAACTAATCTTTCAAAAAGTTCAATGTTACTTCCCTTTGATTGGGTTGGGTAAAATGTGGATTTTTTTTTTAAATCAGAGTGTAAATAATTCTCTTTGTCTCTTATTTAAGCATATTGTTTTTCTATAGGGTTTCTAATAAAATGTATTTTTAAAGTTAATTTTCTAACAAACTGGTTAATATTTATATAAGTTTCAAACTTATATAATCCCTTTGCTAGAACTCTTAGTTCATCGTCACTAATAGCTTTCTTACGGAGATGAAATATTCCTGTGGGGTTTATTTCTGTTTCTTTTATTTCTGTCTGAATCATGAAAGAAAAATTTTGGTTTTCATGTCCCTTTAATTACATGAAAAGTGAGCAAAACAAATAATGAAAGTATCTTGCAAAGTTGTTTTATTATGAATAACTAACCATTTTATTTAGCTTTCCCCTTTTGGAGGCTAAACACACGCAAAAAAACCCCATTTGTGCTTCTCCATTTAACAAATTTTTAATTATTAAACATTGAATCAAAATAACGAAATAACGCTTCTTTATTATAAAATGTTAGAGTTTATAGTTAGCTTATTAAGGGACACTCAGGTTAAATTAAATGTACATGATTCAGATACATCATGTAATTTTCAACAACTTTCCAATTTACTTCCATTAACAAAAATGTGCACAGTCTTTTATATTTACACTTTTTGAGTCACCAGATCCTACTGAGCATGTGCAAGAATTCACAGCCTATACGTATATGCATTTGTGATTGGCTGATTGCTATCACATGGTACAAGGGGAGTGGAAATATACATAACTTTGAAATTTGTTATAAAAAAATCTACTACTCATTTGAAGTTCAGACTAAGTGCTATTGCATTGCCTTTTTATCTTGCATATGTTGATTATGCAAATCTAATGTGTTGACTGGTCCTTTATTAGAAATGTTCTGCCAAGTCCCAACATTCAAACAAGAGGGCTTTATGCCTCTATAGCTGTCATGTGGTCATCATCACAATAATAAAGATCACTTGGCTGTCTTTTGTTTCTTAGTTGGTCTCGTCACATAGATAAACACCTCTTTATTGAATAGAAATCTGAGGTTTCCTCTTAAAAACTACTTGAAAATATTTATTGTTAAAGAGATATATAACCCCTTCAACAGTTGTGCATAACCAACATTGTTATATTTATATACTTTTTAACTGTATGATTACCTTCAATCTAAGCCTCTGCAGACTACCCCCTTATCTCAGTTTTTTTGAGAGACGTGTATTTTAGCCAATCAGTGTCTTCTCATAAGTAACTGCCCCGGAGTGAGCACAATGTTATTTATATGGTTATCACAATGATAAACTCACTCTATCTAGCTGTGAAAAACTGTCAAAATGTACTAGGATAAGAGGCGGTCTTCAAGGGCTTAGAAATTAGTGGAACCATAAAATGACTACATATTAATTGGACTGAAATTAATATTTAAATGGAAAAAGTTAAAAAACCTAGGTATTTAAAAATGGCAGAAAAAGTAAAAAAATGATTGTTAGTGAAAGGGTTACTGTGAATATCTCCCTGGAAGACCAAGTGAACTTACACGGTGACACTGACACATAAACACAAGTACATACCTGTTCTGGGTTGGCAGTTAGCTCAGCAGTTACTTTTCGAAGTAGTGTTGTCTAGCTGTGAAAAAACTGTTAAAATGCAGCCTTCGAAGGGCTCAGAAATTAGCATATGAGCCTACCTAGGTTTAGCTTTTAACAAAGAATACAAAGAGCACAAAGCAAATTTGATAAAAGTTAATGGGAAAGTTGTTTAAAACCGGAAGCCCTATCTGAATCATGAAGTTTAATTTTGACTAGACTGTCCCTTTAAAATCATTTTTACGAGTGGAACCATAAAATGATGGCATTTTTGTGTCATGGCACTGAAATGAATATTTAGATAGAAAAAGTAAAATAAAATCTAGTTATGTTAAAAAATGTCATAAAGTGTAAAGAAATTAAATAAAAGTCTTCAGCACAGTGGTGAGATAATGATTGTCAATGAAAGGGTTACTGTGAATATCTCCCTGGGAGAGCAAGTGAACGCACACAGTGACACTGACATAAACACAAATACATACCTGTTCTTCCGGGTTGGCAGTTAGCTCAGCAGTTACTTCATGAACTTAACAAGCTTTGTCAGTTAACAACTCCTTCGGGAGTTCGAGTCCTGCGGGCGCTATCTAACCCTTTTGTCACCCCCTTAAAAACTCTGGCCTAGATTTGGAGTTTGGCGGTAGATGGGCTGTTAACGCTACGCGGGCTTTTTTCTGGCCGCACCATAAAATTAACTCTGGTATCGAGAGTCCCAAAAAATGCTGCGTTAGGCTCCAAAAAAGGAGCGTAGAGCATTTTTACCGCAAATGCAACTCTCGATACCAGAGTTGCTTACGGACGCGGCCAGCCTCAAAAACGTGCTCGTGCACAATTCTCCCATAGGAAATAATGGGGCTGTTTGAGCTGAAAAAAACCTAACACCTGCAAAAAAGCAGCGTTCAGCTCCTAACGCAGCCCCATTGTTTCCTATGGGCAAACACTTCCTACGTCTGCACCTAACACTCTAACATGTACCCCGAGTCTAAATACCCCTAACCTTACACTTATTAACCCCTAATCTGCCGCCCCCGCTATCGCTGACCCCTGCATATTATTATTAACCCCTAATCTGCCGCTCCGTAAACCGCCGCAATTTACATTATCCCTATGTACCCCTAATCTGCTGCCCCTAACACCGCCGACCCCTATATTATATTTATTAACCCCTAACCTGCCCCCCACAACGTCGCCGACACCTGCCTACACTTATTAACCCCTAATCTGCCGAGCGGACCTGATCGCTACTATAATAAAGTTATTAACCCCTAATCCGCCTCACTAACCCTATCATAAATAGTATTAACCCCTAATCTGCCCTCCCTAACATCGCAGACACCTAACTTCAATTATTAACCCCTAATCTGACGACCGGAGCTCACCGCTATTCTAATAAATGTATTAACCCCTAAAGCTAAGTCTAACCCTAACACTAACACCCCCCTAAGTTAAATATAATTTTAATCTAACGAAATTAATTAACTCTTATTAAATAAATTATTCCTATTTAAAGCTAAATACTTACCTGTAAAATAAATCCTAATATAGCTACAATATAAATTATAATTACATTGTAGCTATTTTAGGATTAATATTTATTTTACAGGCAACTTGGTAATTATTTTAACTAGGTACAATAGCTATTAAATAGTTAAGAACTATTTAATAGTTACCTAGTTAAAATAATAACAAAATTACCTGTAAAATAAGTCCTAACCTAAGTTATAATTAAACCTAACACTACCCTATCAATAAATTAATTAAATAAAATACCTACAATTACCTACAATAAAACCTAACACTACACTATCAATAAATAAATTAAATACAATTTCTACAAATAACTACAATTACATAAACTAACTAAAGTACAAAAAATAAAAAAGAACTAAGTTACAAAAAATAAAAAAATATTTACAAACATAAGAAAAATATTACAACAATTTTAAACTAATTACACCTACTCTAAGCCCCCTAATAAAATAACAAAGACCCCCAAAATAAAAAAATGCCCTACCCTATTCTAAATTAATAAATTTAAAAGCTCTTTTACCTTACCAGCCCTGAACAGGGCCCTTTGCGCGGCAAGCCCCAAGAAAATCAGCTCTTTTGCCTGTAAAAAAAACATACAATACCCCCCCCCCAACATTACAACCCACCACCCACATACCCCTAATCTAACCCAAACCCCCCTTAAATAAACCTAACACTAAGCCCCTGAAGATCTTCCTACCTTGTCTTCACCTCACCGGGTATCACCGATCGGTCCTGGCTCCGATATCTTCATCCAACCCAAGCGGGGGCTAGACATCCACTGAAGAAGTCCAGAAGAGGGTCCAAAGTCTTCCTCCTATCCGGCAAGAAGAGGACATCCGGACCGGCAAACATCTTCATCCAAGCGGCATCTTCGATCTTCTTCCATCTGGTGCGGAGCGGGTCCATGTTGAAGCAGCCGACGCGGATCCATCCTCTTCTTCCGGCATCTCCCGACGAATGACGGTTCCTTTAAGGGACGTCATCCAAGATGGCGTCCCTCGAATTCCGATTGGCTGATAGTATTCTATCAGCCAATCGGAATTAAGGTAGGAATATTCTGATTGGCTGATGGAATCAGCCAATTAGAATCAAGTTCAATCCGATTGGCTGATCCAATCAGCCAATCAGATTGAGCTCGCATTCTATTGGCTGTTCCGATCAGCCAATAGAATGCGAGCTCAATCTGATTGGCTGATTGGATCAGCCAATCGGATTGAACTTGATTCTGATTGGCTGATTCCATCAGCCAATCAGAATATTCCTACCTTAATTCCGATTGGCTGATAGAATCCTATCAGCCAATCGGAATTCAAGGGACGCCATCTTGGATGACGTCCCTTAAAGGAACCGTCATTCGTCGGGAGACGCCGGAAGAAGAGGATGGATCCGCGTCGGCTGCTTCAACATGGACCCGCTCCGCACCAGATGGAAGAAGATCGAAGATGCCGCTTGGATGAAGATGTTTGCCGGTCCGGATGTCCTCTTCTTGCCGGATAGGAGGAAGACTTTGGACCCTCTTCTGGACTTCTTCAGTGGATGTCTAGCCCCCGCTTGGGTTGGATGAAGATATCGGAGCCAGGACCGATCGGTGATACCCGGTGAGGTGAAGACAAGGTAGGAAGATCTTCAGGGGCTTAGTGTTAGGTTTATTTAAGGGGGGTTTGGGTTAGATTAGGGGTATGTGGGTGGTGGGTTGTAATGTTGGGGGGGGGTATTGTATGGTTTTTTTTACAGGCAAAAGAGCTGATTTTCTTGGGGCATGCCCCGCAAAGGGCCCTGTTCAGGGCTGGTAAGGTAAAAGAGCTTTTAAATTTATTAATTTAGAATAGGGTAGGGCATTTTTTTATTTTGGGGGTCTTTGTTATTTTATTAGGGGGCTTAGAGTAGGTGTAATTAGTTTAAAATTGTTGTAATATTTTTCTTATGTTTGTAAATATTTTTTTATTTTTTGTAACTTAGTTCTTTTTTATTTTTTGTACTTTAGTTAGTTTATGTAATTGTAGTTATTTGTAGAAATTGTATTTAATTTATTTATTGATAGTGTAGTGTTAGGTTTTATTGTAGGTAATTGTAGGTATTTTATTTAATTAATTTATTGATAGGGTAGTGTTAGGTTTAATTATAACTTAGGTTAGGACTTATTTTACAGGTAATTTTGTTATTATTTTAACTAGGTAACTATTAAATAGTTCTTAACTATTTAATAGCTATTGTACCTAGTTAAAATAATTACCAAGTTGCCTGTAAAATAAATATTAATCCTAAAATAGCTACAATGTAATTATAATTTATATTGTAGCTATATTAGGATTTATTTTACAGGTAAGTATTTAGCTTTAAATAGGAATAATTTATTTAATAAGAGTTAATTAATTTCGTTAGATTAAAATTATATTTAACTTAGGGGGGTGTTAGTGTTAGGGTTAGACTTAGCTTTAGGGGTTAATACATTTATTAGAATAGCGGTGAGCTCCGGTCGTCAGATTAGGGGTTAATAATTGAAGTTAGGTGTCGGCGATGTTAGGGAGGGCAGATTAGGGGTTAATACTATTTATGATAGGGTTAGTGAGGCGGATTAGGGGTTAATAACTTTATTATAGTAGCGCTCAGGTCCGCTCGGCAGATTAGGGGTTAATAAGTGTAGGCAGGTGTCGGCGACGTTGTGGGGGGCAGGTTAGGGGTTAATAAATATAATATAGGGGTCGGCGGTGTTAGGGGCAGCAGATTAGGGGTACATAAGGATAACGTAGGTGGCGGCGCTTTGCGGTCGGCAGATTAGGGGTTAATTATTGTAAGTAGCTGGCGGCGACGTTGAGGGGGGCAGGTTAGGGTTTAATAAATATAATATAGGGGTCGGCGGTGTTAGGGGCAGCAGATTAGGGGTACATAAGTATAACGTAGGTGGCGGTCGGCAGATTAGGGGTTAAAAAAATGTAATCGAGTTGCGGCGATGTGGGGGGACCTCGGTTTAGGGGTACATAGGTAGTTTATGGGTGTTAGTGTACTTTAGGGTACAGTAGTTAAGAGCTTTATGAACCGGCGTTAGCCCAGAAAGCTCTTAACTCCTGCTATTTTTCTGCGGCTGGAGTTTTGTCGTTAGAGCTCTAACGCTCACTTCAGAAACGACTCTAAATACCGGCGTTAGGAAGATCCCATTGAAAAGATAGGATACGCAATTGACGTAAGGGGATCTGCGGTATGGAAAAGTCGCGGCTGAAAAGTGAGCGTTAGACCCTTTAATCACTGACTCCAAATACCGGCGGTAGCCTAAAACCAGCGTTAGGAGCCTCTAACGCTGGTTTTCACGGCTAACGCCAAACTCCAAATCTAGGCCTCTATGTTTAATTTGCTATTCAACCAACCTTTAAAAAATCTACGGCTAGATTACGAGGTATGAGTAAAAAAGCAGCGTTAAGGCTCATAACGCTGCTTTTTCATTACCGCTGGTATTATGAATCTTGCAGGTTTAGGGGCACCGCACACTTTTTTGGCCGTACCGCAAATTAACTTACGCAATTTGCGTAAAGTCTTTTTTCAATGGGACTTCCATAGCGCCGGTATTACAAGCTTTATCTGGGAGGCCAAAAAGTGAGCGGTACAGAATATCCCGCAAGATTCATAACGCATTCTAAAGTCAGTAGTTATAAGCTACCTATTAACCCCTAAACCGAGGCCCTCCCGCATCGCAAATAATAAAATAAAATTATTAACCCCTAATCGCCGCAACTAGAATAAACATATTAACCCCTAAACAACCGTACTCCAGCATCGCAAACACTAGTTAAATATTATTAACCCCTAATCTGCTGTCCCTAACATCGCCGAAACCTACATTACAGTTATTAACCCCTAATCTGCCGCCACTATACTAAAGTTATTAACCCCTAAACCTATGTCCTACCCTGGTTGTGTGGGTGATGGGTTTTACTGTTGGGGGTGTTTGTATTTTTTTTTACAGGTAAAAGAGCTGATTTTTTGGGGGCAATGCCTCGCAAAAGGCCCTTTTAAGGGCTATTGGTAGTTTAGGCTAGGGATTTTTTTTATTTGGGGGGGCTTTTTTATTTTGATAGGGCTATTAGATTAGGTGTAATTAGTTTAAATATCTGATAATGTATTTTTTTATTTTGTGTAATTTAGTGTTTGTTTGTTTTTTGTAATTTAGGTAATTTATTTAATTGTAGGGTTAGGTGTTAGTGTAACTCAGGTTAGGTTTTATTTTACAGGTAAATTTGTATTTATTTTACCTAGATAGTTAGTAACTAGCTAATAACTATTTAGTAACTATTCTACCTAGTTAAAATAAATACAAAGTTGCCTGTAACTATTAGTTATATTGTAGCTATCTTAGGGTTTATTTTACAGGTAAGTATTTAGTTTTAAATAGGAATAATTTAGGTAATGATAGTAATTTTTATTTAGATTTATTTTAAAGGGACAGTCAAGTCCAAAAAAACCTTTCATGTTTTAAATAGGGCATGCAATTTTAAACAACTTCCCAATTTACTTTTATCACCAATTTTGCTTTGTTCTCTTGGTATTCTTAGTTGAAAGCTAAAACTAGGAGGTTCATATGCTAATTTCTTAGACCTTGAAGACTGCCTCTAATCTGAATACATGTTGACCACTAGAGGGCATTAGTTCACATGTTTCATATAGATAACATTGAGCCCAGGCACGTAAAGTGACCTAGGACTGAGCACTGATTGGCTAAACTGCATGTCTGTCAAAAAACTGAAATAAGGGGGCAGTCAGCAGAAGCTTAGATACAAGATAATTACAGAGGTAAAAGGTGTATTATTATAACTGTGTTGGTTATGCAAAACTGTGGAATGGGTAATAAAGGGATTATCTTTCTTTTTAAACAACAAACATTCTGGTGTTGACTGTCCCTTTAATTATATTTAAGTTAGGGGGTGTTAGGGTTAGACTTAGGTTTAGGGGTTAATAACTTTAGTATAGTGGTGGCGACATTGGGGGAGGCAGATTAGGGGTTAATAACTGTAATGTAGGTTGTGGCAATGTTAGTTACAGCAGATTAGGGGTTAATAATATTTAACTAGTGTTTGCAAGGGGGGAGTGTGGCAGTTTAGGGGTTAATATGTTTATTATAGTGGTGGCGATGTCTGGAGCGGCAGATTAGGAGTTAATAAGTATAATGCAGGTGTCGGCGATGTCGGGGGCAGCAGATTAGGGGTTAATAAGTGTAAGATGTGTTTAGGTGTTTAGACTTGGGGTTCATGTTAGGTTGTTAGGTGTAAACATAAAATTTGTTTCCCCATAGGAATCAATGGGGCTGCGTTAAGGAGCTTTACGCTGCTTTATTGCAGGTGTTAGGCTTTTTTTCAGCCGGCTCTCCCCATTGATGTCTATGGGGAAATTGTGCACGAGCACGTAAAACCAGCTCACCGCTGCCTTAAGCAGCGCTGGTATTGGAGTGCGGTATGGAGCTCAATTTGGCTCTACGCTCACTTCTTGCCTGATAACGCCGGGTTTATGAAAACCTGTAATACCAGCGCTGTAGGTAAGTGAGCGGTGACAATAACGTGCAAGTTAGTACCGCACAGCTCTTACCGCAAAACGCGTAATCTAGCCGCTAGTTATTTACAGTAGGTAACTGTTAAAATATTGTATTGTTGTAAGATACATTTTAACCCTTAGCCACAAAAATGAGCTAAAATGCATTGCTACAGGATTTGTTAATGCTGGCAACTAAATGGTTACATTGTGTGTTCATTTATGGTTAAAGGGGCATAAGTGCATAAAAAATAAAAATGCTATCATGTGCTAGAACAGTTTGCGCCTTCCCAGCAAAGGAGTTAAACACAGTCTCTGGAAAATCGTTATCGTTTAAAGAGATAGATAATCCCTTTAACACCAATTCCCCAGTTTTGCGTAATCAACACAGTTATATTAATATATGTTTACCTGCATCTGAGCCTCTGCAGACGACCCCTGCATACTGCCTCAGTGCTTTTTACAATCTCGCATTTTAGCCAATTAGTGCAAGCTATCATCATTATCAATTTCCATGGGAGTGAACACGATATATGTTATATATATATTGTACACATGAACTAGCACTGTCTAGCTATATTGGATGGTAGTGAGCACAATGTTATCTATATGGTCCACACGAACTAGTACTGTCTGGCTGTTGTGCAAGATTTAAAAAGCTAATAAAAGGCTAAATTGAAAGATTGTGATAAGCACTGAGTTAAGAGGCGGCCTGCAGAGGCTTAGAAACAGCAAACATAGAGTTTATAAAGTGTATTAATATAACAGTGTTGTTTATGCAATTCTGGGGAATGGGTAATAAAGGTATTGTCTGTCTTTTTAATCAATAAGAAGTTTCAAGTAGACTGTCCCTTTAAATTCAGCTTCAGAGCAATAATACATTGCTGGGAGCTAGCTGAATACTGGTGAGACAATGACAAGAAACATATGTGTGTAGGCTCCAATCACCAGTTGCTCCTGAGCCTACCTATATATGCTTTTCTACCAAGGATATAAAGGGAATGAAGTACACTTGACAGAAATTGATTGAAAAGCATTTTAAGAGTGCGTGCCTTAGCTACTGCTATTATTTCTTTAAACAGAACATCCCATTTGTGCGTATTAATCCAGGTGATTCCAAACTCACTTCCCTCAAAGCACTAATACGTTTTAAAACAAAATATGGCACTTAAATCTGTCACATTCACATAACACATACTGTATCTATATACTGTGTGTAACAAAATATACCAATATTTGTATCACTAATCAAAGCGAGGTTTAGACACTGGAAAATCATATTAAACAAATGATTTTGTTACTAATTTCCTCGCTGATTTAGTATCACGGCATTGTAGAATTTCATACATACTGGTGTTTAACACATGTTCCTGCCGCATCCATCTCACTTTAGTTATTGCAAAGAATACGTTTTATTAAAAGGTTTTTCCATTGCAAATACATTGTACAAACCCGATCATTCTGAGAAGCTCTTATATACTGTAAAGTATTTTGGACAGATAGATAGATATATAGATAGATAGAATAAATAGATAGATAGAATTGATAGATAGATAGATAGATAGATAGAATAGAAGCTCTTATACAAAGTACTCCGGACAGACAGATAGATATATAGATGATAGATAGAAGATAAATAGATAGACAGACAGAGACAGACAGACAGACAAACAGATAGATGATAGATATATTAGATAAATAGATAAATAGACAGACAGATATGTAGATAGACAGATAAATGATAAATAGATAGATAAATAGATAGATCTGATAAATACATAAACAGATAGGTAAATAGATAGATGGATAAATAGACAGACAGATGTATTATTATTATTATTGGTTATTTGTAGAGCGCCAACAGATTCCGCAGCGCTATAAATAAATGCGGAGTACAACAAAACATTTATAGGGATCACATGGGTAGAGGGCCCTGCCAAGAGTTGCACTGTTGTAGTCAGCTCTTAAGAAGGTGATCTACAAACAGCTGGATTCTTAGGCTTACATGCTAAGGGGGTTCAGGGGATTGCAATGGAGGAGAGGAACTGGTATAAAGAAAGGTTAGTGTAGGTTGTATGCATCCCTGAACAGTAGAGTCTTTAGGGAGCGCTTGAAACTTTCAAAACTAGGGGAGAGTCTTGTGGAGCAAGGCAGAGAGTTCCACAAGATCGGAGCCAGTCTGGAGAAGTTCTGTAAACACGAGTGTGAGGAGGTAACAAGAGAGGAGAAGAGTAGGAGGGCATGAGCAGAGCGAAGGGGACGGGAGGGAGAGTATCTGGAGACAAGGTCTGAGATATAGGGGGGAGCAGTGTAGTTGAGGGCATTGTATGTCAGAGTGAGAATTTTGTGTTTGATCCTAGAGGCAAGAGGAAGTCAGTTAAGGGATTGGCAGAGAGGTGCAGCAGATGAAGAGCGACGTGTGAGGAAGATGAGTCTGGCAGAGGCATTCATTATGGATTGTAAAGGAGCTAGGTGGCAGGTGGGGAGACCAGAGAGGACAGTAATCGAGGTGGGAAAGAATGAGAGAGTGGATTAAAATCTTGTATGTATGTATGTGGTACTTGTAAAGCGCGGCTAATCACCCGTAAGGGTCTCAAGGCGCTGCTCATTTTATTGACCTTGGAAGGATGAAAGGCTGAGTGGACCTCGCTGGGGATCGAAAGGATGAAAGGCTGAGTGGACCTCGCCGGGGACCCTTGGGTTGCTACAGAGCTCAGCCACAGTGCCTTAGCATGCTGAGCTATCTTTCCGGCTTATAAACAATCTTAGTTGTGTCTTGTGTAAGGAAGTGTCTAGTTTTAGAGATGTTTTTAAGGTGGAAGCGGTAAATGTGACCCTGAGACATCAGGCATGCGGGGTAGGGATAATGATGGAGTTGTCGACAGTTATAGAGAGATTGGGGGTGGAGATTTTGGAAGAAGGGGGAAAATGAGGAGCTCAGTTTTGAAGAGATTTAGCTTGAGGTAGTGAGAGGACATCCAGGAAGAGATGTGAGAAAGACAGTTAGTGACATGGGTTAGCAAGGAAGGAGATAGGTCTGGTGCAGAGAAGTAGATTTGGGTGTCGTCGGCATACAAATGATATTGAAAACCGTGGGACATTATTAGGGAACCCAGTGATGATGTGTAGATTTAGAAGAGAAGGGGACCGAGGACAGAGCCTTGCGGTACTCCGACAGAAAGTGGTGACGTGGCAGAGGAGGCCCCAGAGAAGGCTACACTAAAGGTAGGGTTTGACAGGTAGGAAGAGAGCCACGAGAGGGCTGTGTCACAGATGCCGAAGGATTGGAGGGTTTGGAGCAAAAGAGGGTGGTCAGCAGTGTCAAAGGCTGCGGTCAGATCAAGGAGGATAAGCAGAGAGATGTGGCCTTTTGATTTTGCTGTAAGTAGGTCATTGGTAACTTTAGCAATTGCTGTCTCTGTGGAGTGATGGGTATGAAATCCAGATTGCAGTGGGTCAAGAAGGGAGTTTTAACGTAAGGAAATGGGATAGGCGTGCATATACTAGTTTTTCGAGAAGCTTTGAGGCAAGAAGGAGGAGGTAAATAGGGCGGTAGTTGGATGGGGAGGTAAGATCAAGGGAAGGTTTTTTGAGGATAGATGTGACCAGTGCATGTTTCAGCAATGAGGGAAATATACCGGTGCTAAGGGAGAGGTTGAAAGTGTGTGTTAGTATAGGGATAAGGGTGAAAATAGGTGTGTTAGGGTTAGCGCTAAATTAAAGCTTAAAAGGGTTAAAAGGGAGATATTATCTCTTCATTGAGAGTCATATCTATTATGTAAATATCTTATATAGTAATATTCATATAAACAATGTGGTTAATATAAAAAGTTTTAATAAAAATTAAGAATACAAATAAAGATAGATGCCGGCATCAATTCTATATGAATAGTTAAATGCAATTTTATACAAATGTATCGAAATGATTAAAAACAATTGACAAATGTATTGAAATTATTAAAAACAATTGACACAAGTTTGATATATTATGCTTTAAAGAAAAAAAAAACGATATTCACCGTGCATATAGGTAATATATACTTGCATTAGTTTACCTTATATGCAGAAGGTTGTGTATATTCGCTATCACAATGGACCGGGACTCTCAGTGTTTGGTCTTATATTGATTATGGTCTTTTAGAGACAGTCTCTGTTTGTCGGCAGTTCTCTTATGAAAAGAAAGGTCAAAGTTCTGACTGTAATTTTCACTGTAGTTAGATGTCCGTGTCCTGAAGTTGGATATATTTTCATATATCAGCTCTGTGATTTGTAATGGTTTTGAATGCGTATTATATACGCTGTATAGAATGTCAGCGTGGTAGTGAAATCTTTGTGTTGCTGTAAGGAGATTCCTCGTTGTGTTTGATTACCTCCAAGTGGTTCCAGAGTAAGGTTGAAGAAAGGTGGATTGTTTGCTGAGTCACCGCTGTCTTATTTCACAGCGTTAGGATGTAAGAAGGATAGTGATCAGATCATGGGTTAGGAATTATACTTATAGAACTGCACATGCTTATGATTAGTTCAAAGTACCCAGCCTACTGCACTATATCCGACTTTAATGAAAATGTCCAAAATTAACAATGTTTCCAGTGAGCAAAATTCTACGCGTTTCAGCCGCTTGGGCCTTTATCAAGATGCTCACCTGGGGGATTCACCTGGTTTAAAAATGTTCAGCTTTGTTCTGATTGGTGGTTATTTGATTGGTGCATATTGAATGAATTTTATAGTTTTTTAGATACATTTATAATAACTTATCATGCTTCAATAAAGTAATTGATCTTATATAGAAAGTAGAAAAGAAAAATATTGAATTCACATTATAATTTATAATATTTATTTACAACTTTGATCCCTATATTGATTAGCGCTACTGTGGATATTTAACCCTTTGTGTCTAAAGTGAAGTTGGTTATATTGCCTATGAGAATCATCAGATAGTGTTAAGAAATATATATAGATGATAAACCAAAAAAAATAAAAATATATATATATATATAGAAGATAATATAAAATATATATGTATAGAGGATATTATAAAAATATAAAAGAGAAATATAAAAATATAAAATATATATACATATAAAGAATATACATAAAATATATATATATATATATAAAAAAATATGTATATATAATGATTTTATTATATGGACGATCAAAAAAAATAATAATAAAATGAATCAGGATACTAATATAGCCATGCTACTTTAAAATGATGTTAGTTTGAATATATAAAAAAAAAATTCTATGTATATGAAAAATTCCATGAATATGAAAAATTCTAAGTATATGAAAAAATAGTAAAAATAAGATTGTAAATTTATATACATGTGTTATATTTGCCCATATATAATCTATGAGTTCGGTAAAATAACATGTCATAGAGGGATTACTATTTGAGGTCTATATAATATAGTGGAATTTGAATTTCCACTATTCAACTATTTTTTATGTATTTGAACTTGGCTGTCTGTTAGAATAGACCATTCAGATCCAATTCTGAGTTCAATCCAGAGGGGTAAAGTGTTTTAAAGTTAAAAATATATTCTGCTTCTTTTTTACATAGTAATGTCGTGATGTTACCCCCTCTAATTCCTAGATTAAGTTTTTTAACCCTCCAATATTTAAAATCTTTAAGATTCCCTGAATGTATTTCTTTAAAGTGAGAATAGAGTTTAGTTTCTTCTGATCTGTGTTCAATTTTTAGGATATGTTCCCTTATTCGGTCACGTAATGTTCTACTAGTCTGTCCAAAATATAATAGATTACAAGAACATTTTATACAATACACTATGTTGTTATCTGCACATCTTAGGGTTTGTGTAATTTTAGCACTATATTGGTTATTTGAAGAATTGATTTCTTTAGTTTTTGTACTGTATGTACATGCTTTGCATGTGTTGCACGGGAAATAGCCTCTTAATTCGTTACCTTTAAGGTCTCTATCTTTTATTATTTTTCTTTCCTTGAATTCACTAGGCGACAATAAACTCTTAAGGTTTTTCGCTTTTTTGAAAATTATATCTGGCTGGGCTTTCACTTTTCCACCTAATATTCTATCTTCTTTTATTAGGTGCCAATGTTTTTTGAGAATTCTTTTAATTTCCATATGTTGGGTACTATATTCTGTTATGAATGGAATGAATAAGTTGTCTGTGTTAAAGTCATGTTTTTTCTTTCTGTTTTTTGATTTTAGTAATGTATTTCTATCTAATTGTTCTACCTTTAGTTTAGTTTTCTCTATTGCTTTTGGATTATATCCTTTTTCTATGAACTTTTTAGTTAGTATTTGAGATTGGGTTTTATAATTGTCTATATTTGAGCAGTTTTTTTTTATTCTCATGAACTGACCTTTAGGGATGTTTGATTTCCATAAATCTAGATGACAACTTTCATAATGGATATAATTGTTGGCATCTGTACTTTTAAAATAGGTTTGAGTATGAATTTTATTAGATATAATATTCAATTCGATGTCCAAGAAATTTATTTTTTGTTTACTGTATTCATGAGAAAATGAAATACCCATGTCGTTTGAATTAATATCCTCTATAAATAATTCTAAAAGTTCTGTGTCTCCTCGCCATATTATAAATATGTCGTCTATATATCTGCAATAGGGCACAAGGTTCGCCCCCCATGGGCTATTGTAGATATTTAATTCTTCAAATAGTCCCATAAATAAGTTGGCGTAACTGGGGGCGAACCTTGTGCCCATTGCAGTTCCCTTTATTTGTAAAAAGATATCATTTTTTAAAAGAAAACTATTATTGTGAAGGATAAAGTTAATACAGTCAAGAATGAATTTATTTTGTAGGATGGGAAGCTCTTTGTCTCTGTCTAGGTATGTTTGTATAGCTTCTAACCCTATATTATGTGATATGTTGGTGTAAAGCGAACTCACATCGCACGTTACAAGGGTGAAATTTTCTTGCCATTCTATATTTTCAATTTGATTTAAGAACTGTGTGGAATCCCGTAAATATGCTGGTAATTTGCTAACATATGTCTGCAGAAAAAAGTCTATGTATTGAGAGAGATTTGATGTAAGTGACTCTATTCCTGAGATAATGGGACGTCCTGGGGTTTTTTGTAAGTGTTTGTGGATCTTTGGTAAAAAGTAAAATGTTGGTGTCTTTGGATGTGTGATAGTTATAAATTCTAATTCTGAATTATTTAGTATTCCTTTTTCATTAGCCTCTTTTAATAGACCTTCTAGTTTTATTTTTTGGTGTTTGAGTGGATTCTGTTTAAGTTGTGTGTAGGTGGTGGTGTCTTTTAACAATCTATATGATTCACTGATGTAGTAGTCTGTATCCATTATAACAATACCGCCACCCTTGTCGGCGGGCTTTATTGTTATGTCTTTATTATTCTGTAATTCTTTGAGTGTATTTAATTCTTTGTTGGTTAATTTTTTTTTAAAAGGACGAGTTTGGTCTAAAAGATCTAGGTCTTTTTTTATGTTTTCTTCAAATAATTTTATATGCTCGCTTTTCTCTTGTGTGGGAAAAAAGCTTGATTTAGCTTTCATATTTGTATGTATATATTGACTGTTGGTATATGTAGTTTTCTCCTGTATAGGATTTTTTAGAAAATATCTTTTTAATGTTAGCTTGCGGATATATTGATTAATGTTGATCAAAGTTTCGAATTTATTGAGCTTGCATGAAGGTGCAAATGTTAGCCCTTTATTAAGTACTTTAGCTTGTGTATCATTAATATTGCATTTACTGAGATTAAATATTCCTGAGGGTTTAGTGTCTGTTTTTACCTCCTTTGTGTTTTGTTGTCTGGTTCCTCTCCCTCTTCTACCTCTAGCCTTCTTTTTCCCAACTGATTTCTTTGGGGTTTTCCTATTTCCATAAAATCTCTGGATGTCCCTGCCTGAGCAGGGGACTCCTCTAAAAAATGGGGATTCTGGATAGAGTTCTCTTTGTTTGAAAAGGTGGGTGGTCTATTGTCTGAAAAAATCCTATTTCTATTTGAACGAGGTGTATCTTGTAGAGGATAAAATCTGTTCTGTAATGGTACTCTCCAATTTTGATTTTGATTATATGATTCATTATAGTGTGGTTTGTTGTATTCTTTATTTCGATTTGTGTTATACGTGTTCTGATGATAGTATGGTTGTTTTTCAAATGAAGTGTTAGTTCTAAAAGTATTCTGAAATGTATCATTGAAATGTGTTCTTCTATTTGTCCAATTTGGTTCTCTTGGTTCCTCTGGGTATCTGTTGTAATCATAATTGGGTCTGTTATACTGTTCTCTATATCCCTCTTGTTGTCTATAATGATATTGGCTAGGTTTATTGTGGAAATTCTTATATCTTGGTTGTTTATACCCACTTCTGTTATAGTTATAATTATCATTATAATGATATTCTTCTGTATTTTGATTCTCTCTTTTATAATTTTGTTTGGCTTTAAAACCATAATTATAATTTTCATTTCTATTATTAGAATATTGTTGTTTTCTGTTTGAAGTTTGATGATTAGAGGTAGTATGTCTATTTTCCATTACAGAAGTGTGTATGTTTTTTCCTTTACTAAAAATTTGTGCTAATTCTTTTCTATTATTATGTGTTACAGTGTTATCATCCATTCTTCCAGTATCATTTATTGTGGTTTTGTTTTCCACATCAGAAATGGTCTCATCATTTTTATAATCAGATATATCCCTATTTAGTTTTGAGGTTTTTTTGGGTTATAATGTTACTTTTGAGTTCAGAAATTCTTTTAATTATTTCAGATTGAGTATACTTATGTTCTTCATTTAATTCAATGTTGCTGAGTCTATTTTTGGAAATTTCTATTTCTTTTTTTGTATCATTAAGTTGTAAATTTCTTGCTTTAATGATTATTTTCATTAATGTTAGAGAGGCTGTTTCAAGGGTTTCAAACCACTCTTTAGACAATTGATCAGGTAATGAAAAAGTGCAGTTCTTTTTTAATCTAAGTCCTCTTGGTACAATTTTTAAATCTATATAGTTTTGTATATATTTGGTTTCTAGGGTAAGTTTAATTTCTTTCTGGAGTGAGTCTTCTAGAATAGAATGTATGTCATCTGTATTTAGATTCTGAAGGGTGTTTTCTATTTCTAATTGGCTATTGTTGGATATGTTCTTTAGCATAAGATCTCTATGAGCAAATATATCCATGTTTTTATTCTTAATTATGGAATTATCTCCAATGGTTCACAGTTCAAAATTTCATATAAAAAAAACCCCCAAATATAATAAAAAATCAAAATTTATATAAATATTCCAATATAAAAAATAAAAATGTATATAAAATGTGAATAAATTTGAATAAAGTGAATAAATTTAATTCCGTTAGGAATATTAGAGAAAAAAATGAAAACCTCTAAGTGTATAGATATTAACTAAAGTTTATATAATACTGTGAAGTATCTGTGAAATTATCTTTACTTAAATTGGTTAGTGGTAAAAAATGTGTAGTGATTACTACCAAATATATAAGTTAGTGTCTTAAAAGATGGTGTGATAGTGTTTTGGCCAATGTGAGGCTATAAATGTGTCATTCGGATTCGGCTGATGATGATATATAATATATCTATATTTATAGATGTTTAAGTGAGTGGATCTAAAAATATGGAGGTTATTCAAAGTGAAAGTCTGGGTTTATATTTAAAGATACTACACTCGATATACCCTTAAACTTAACCCAGTGTTATGATTAGACCTCCTGACTAATCAAAAAAAAAGTAATGAAAATAGGTGTGTTAGGGTTAGCGCTAAATTAAAGCTTAAAAGGGTTAAAAGGGAGATATTATCTCTTCATTGAGAGTCATATCTATTATGTAAATATCTTATATAGTAATATTCATATAAACAATGTGGTTAATATAAAAAGTTTTAATAAAAATTAAAAATACAAATAAAGATAGATGCCGGCATCAATTCTATATGAATAGTTAAATGCAATTTTATACAAATGTATCGAAATGATTAAAAACAATTGACAAATGTATCGAAATTATTAAAAACAATTGACACAAGTTTTATATATTATGCTTTAAAGAAAAAAATAGCGATATTCACCGTGCATATAGGTAATATATACTTGCATTAGTTTACCTTATATGCAGAAGGTTGTGTATATTCACTATCACAATGGACCGGGACTCTCAGTGTTTGGTCTTATATTGATTATGGTCTTTTAGAGACAGTCTCTGTTTGTCGGCAGTTCTCTTATGAAAAGAAAGGTCAAAGTTCCGACTGTAATTTTCACTGTAGTTAGATGTCCGTGTCCTGAAGTTGGATATATTTTCATATATCAGCTCTGTGATTTGTAATGGTTTTGAATGCGTATTATATACGCTGTATAGAATGTCAGCGTGGTAGTGAAATCTTTGTGTTGCTGTAAGGAGATTCCTCGTTGTGTTCGATTACCTCCAAGTGGTTCCGGAGTAAGGTTGAAGAAAGGTGGATTGTTTGCTGAGTCACCGCTGTCTTATTTCACAGCGTTAGGATGTAAGAAGGATAGTGATCAGATCATGGGTTAGGAATTATACTTATAGAACTGCACATGCTTATGATTAGTTCAAAGTACCCAGCCTACTGCACTAAATCCGACTTTAATGAAAATGTCCAAAATTAACAATGTTTCCAGTGAGCAAAATTCTACGCGTTTCAGCCGCTTGGGCCTTTATCAAGATGCTCACCTGGGGGATTCACCTGGTTTAAAAATGTTCTGCTTTGTTCTGATTGGTGGTTATTTGATTGGTGCATATTGAATGAATTTTATAGTTTTTTAGATACATTTATAATAACTTATCATGCTTCAATAAAGTAATTGATCTTATATAGAAAGTAGAAAAGAAAAATATTGAATTCACATTATAATTTATAATATTTATTTACAACTTTGATCCCTATATTGATTAGCGCTACTGTGGATATTTAACCCTTTGTGTCTAAAGTGAAGTTGGTTATATTGCCTATGAGAATCATCAGATAGTGTTAAGAAATATATATAGATGATAAACCAAAAAAAATAAAATGTATAGAGGATATTATAAAAATATAAAAGAGAAATATAAAAATATAAAATATATATACATATAAAGAATATACATAAAATATATATATATATATAAAAAAATATGTATATATAATGATTTTATTATATGGACGATCAAAAAAAATAATAATAAAATGAATCAGGATACTAATATAGCCATGCTACTTTAAAATGATGTTAGTTTGAATATATAAAAAAAAAATTCTATGTATATGAAAAATTCCATGAATATGAAAAATTCTAAGTATATGAAAAAATAGTAAAAATAAGATTGTAAATTTATATACATGTGTTATATTTGCCCATATATAATCTATGAGTTTGGTAAAATAACATGTCATAGAGGGATTACTATTTGAGGTCTATATAATATAGTGGAATTTGAATTTCCACTATTCAACTATTTTTTATGTATTTGAACTTGGCTGTCTGTTAGAATAGACCATTCAGATCCAATTCTGAGTTCAATCCAGAGGGGTAAAGTGTTTTAAAATTAAAAATATATTCTGCTTCTTTTTTACATAGTAATGTCGTGATGTTACCCCCTCTAATTCCTAGATTAAGTTTTTTAACCCCCCAATATTTAAAATATTTAAGGTTGAAAGTGTGTGTTAGTATAGGGATAAGGGTAGCAGAGATGGAGGGAAGTAGCAGTGAGAGGATAGGGTCAAGGGGACAGGTAGTGAGATGAGAGCGCCGAAACTTCTTCCTCAGTAACAGGGGAGAATGAGCTAAGTTTAAGGTTATGTGGGTTGTGGTTGATTGAGAGCATTTGAGGGGGTGAGAGAATGGAATTATGTTGAGTGCTGATTTCATTTCTGATGGAGTCTATTTTATTATTGAAGTAGCTGGCAAAGTCTTGAGCTGACAGAGAAGTTGTATTAGGAGGTGGGGGAGGGTGGAGGAGAGTATTGAAAGTGGAGAACAGACGTTTTGGGTTTGAAGAAAGATGAAAGATAAGAGTAGAGAAGTAGTGTTGCTTGTGGAAATTAAGGGCAGAATAGTAGGAGTTCAAGATGAATTTGTAGCGAAGAAAATCAGCTGAACTCCGAGATTTTCTCCAGTGCCACTCAGCAGTACGGGAACATCTGCGTAGGTACCGTGTTAGAGGAGTATGCCAGGGCTGAGGATGAGTGTGTGATTTCCGAGCTATGGTAAGAGGGGCGAGATTGTCAAGGACGGATGTAAGGGTGGAATTATAGTGGCAGATAGATTGGTCAGGGCAGGAAAAGGAGGAGAAGGATGAGAGGAGAGGTTCGAGGGAATTAGCAAGTTGTTGCTGATCTAAAGACATAATGCTTCTGTGAAGTTTGGTGTGAGGAGTAGAAGGAGGGAGAGTTGTAGGGAGGGATGATATGTTGCAAGTAAGGAGATGGTGGTCAGAAAGAGGAAAGAGGGAGTTTCTGAAGTTTGAGAGAGTGCATCGATAGCTAAAGATCAGGTCAAGAGAGTGACAGTCTAGAATGACTATGTATGATAGATAGAAATATAGATAGATAAATAGATGATAGATAGATAGATAGATAGATAGACATACAGATAGATGATAGATAGATAAATAGATGATAGATAGATAGATACATACATAGATGATAGATTGATTAGATAAATAGAAAGACAAATAGGTAGATAGATGGATACAGACAGACAGATAGATAGATGGATAGATACATAGTTCATATAGATAATCTGTTATTTGATCATTATTGTCATGTTACTGCCATTTTCAGTTGACACAATCATTACATTGTCAGCGGTACTTCTTTCCCTTATCAATGTGAAACATAACCCCATACTTAACATGTGCTAGTCTTATTTTTACTGATCACAATCCAAATCCTTGATAGTTATCAACAGATTTTCATGGCTATTTTCAATTGCTAAGGACTTGGTAAACCCTTAGAAAACACTTATTGGTATAAAGTGATCTGATGTAACAATACAAACATTACCTCCTTAGTCAATTATAGTAAAGAACGCAATAAAACATAGCAGCAGAGAGTCACTGTACCCATAATGCCCCTTTTCAAATCCCATAGAAAGTCACACATACATGTCTATGGAGCACAAAATGTCACCAATTAGCCTCTGTAAACACTTTTAGAAGCGATTCGTTAACACACTGGCCCTTCATCTGAAGACTGAACGCCTGACGATCGCAATCTAATGAAGAGAAATCGCGCAGTCACGTTTTAAAACTTTACATTGTGATGCAGGAATCTCTCCTTCACATCCAGAACCTGCATAGTGAGATAAACAGTCCTTAAAGGGACATGGAACCCACATTTTACCTTTCATAATTTAGACAGAGCATACAAATTTTCAGTTTACTTCTATTACCAATGTTGCTTCATTCTTTTGGTACCCTTTGTTGTAAAAGCAGCAGTGCACTACTGGGAGCTAGCTGAACACATTGGTAAACCAATGATAAGAAGTATATATGTGCAGCCATCATTCAGCACCTAGCTTACAGCTCATGTGCCTACCTAGGTATGCTTTTCAACAAAAGATACCAAAAGAAAAAAGCAAATTAGATAGTATAAGTAAATTAGAAAGTCTACTTGAAAATGTTTATTGTTAAAAAGATGGATAATCCCTTTATTACCCATTCCCCTGTTTTGTATAATGTACACAGTTATATTAATACACTTTTACCTCTGTGATTATCTTGTATCTAAGCCTCTGCAGACTAACCACTTATCTCAGTTCTTTTCACAGACTTGTTTTTTAGCCAATCAGTGCTGACTCATAAATAACTCCACGGAAATGAGCACAATGTTATCTAATATGAGCACATATGAACTAGCACTGTCTAGCTGTAAAAAAGTCAAAATGCACTGAGATAAAATGCAGTCTTCAAGGGCTTATTACATTAGTTAATGAGGTTAAAGGGACCCTAAACCCAAACATTTTGTTTCATGATTTAGAAAGTGCATGCAATTTTAAACAACATTTCAATTTACTTCTATTATCTAATTTGCTTAATTCTTTAGATATCCTTTGTTGAAGAAATAGCAATGCACATTGGTGAGCCAATCACACGAGGCATCTTTGTGCAGCTACCAATCAGCAGCTACTGAGCCTATCTAGATATTTTTTTCAGCAAAGGATATCAAGATAATGAAGCAAATTATATAATAGAAGTAAATTAAAAAGTTGTTTAAAATTGCATGCTCTTTCTAAATCATGAAAGAAAAAATGTGGGTTTCATGTCCCTTTAAGCTTTTAACAAAGAATACCAAAAGACAAGTGCAAATTTAATGATAAAAATAAATTGGAAAGTTGTTTAAAATCGGATGCCCTATCTGAAAGTTTAATTTTGACTAGACTGTCCCTTTAAATGTATTTTTAAAATTGGAACCAAAAAATGACTGCAAAAAAATGTTTTGTTGCATTTTTGTTATGGCACTGAAATTAAAACTTAAATAGAAAAAGTGAAAAAAATCTCGGTATGATAAAAAAATGTCTAAAAGAGTAAAAACAAAATGTCCTCAGCACAGTGGTGAGATAATGATTGTCAATGAAAGGGTTACTGTGAATATCTCCCTGGGAGACCAAGTGAGCGCACACAGTGACACTGACTCATAAACATAAGTACAGAGCTGTTCTTCCGGGTTGGCAGTTAGCTCAACAGTTACTTCTTCAACATGGTTAACAACTCCTTTGTGAGTTCGAGTCCTGCGGGCGCTATCTAACCCTTTTGTCACCCCCTCTAAAAAGTCTACGTTTAATTTGCTATTCAACCAACCTTTAAAAATCTAGTGATTTACAGTAGGTAACTGTAACTATATTGTATTATTGTAAGATACATTTTAACCCTTAGCCACAAAAATTAGCTAAAATACATTGCTACAGGATTTGTTGATGCCGGCAACTAAATGGTTACATTGTATGTTCATTTATGGTTAAAGAGGCATAAATGCATTAAAAATGCTTTTGTGTTAGAATAGTTTATTACTGCACTGTCCCTGCAAATGTCTTAAACACATAGGTAAAGCGACAGTCTCTGGAAAATTGTTATAGTTTAAAAAGATAAATAATCCCTTTATTACCCATTTCCCAGTTGTGCATAACCAACACTGTTAGATTGATATATATTTTACCTCTATGATGACCTGCATCTAAGCCTCTGCAGACTGCCCCTTATCTCAGTGCTTTTTACAATCTTGAATTTTAGCCAATTAGTGGCGGCTCTTTTATAATCATTATCAATTTCCATGGGCGTGAACACAATGTTAAATATAGAGGGCATGCATGAACTAGCATTGTCAAGCTGTAGTGGATGGTAGTGAGCACAATGTTATCTATATGGCGAGCATGAACTAGTACTGTCTGGCTGTTGTGCAATATTAAAAAGCTAATAAAAGGCTATATTGAAAGATTTTAATAAGCACTGAGATAAGAGGCTGCCTGCAGGGGCTTAGAAATAGCAAACGTAGAGTTTATAAAGTGTATTAATATAACAGTGTTGTTTATGCAATGCTGGGGAATGGGTAATAAAGCTATTGTCTGTCTTTTTAATCAATAAGAAGTTTCAAGTAGACTGTCCCTTTAAATTTAGCTTCAGAGCAACAATACATTGCTGGGAGCTAGCTGAATACTGGTGAGCCAATGACAAGAAACATGTGTGTAGGCTCCAATCACCAGTTGCTCCTGAGCCTACCTATATATGCTTTTCAACCAAGGATATAAAGGGAATGAAGTACACCTGACAGAAATTGATTGAAAAGCATTTTAAGAGTGCGTGCGTTAGCTAATTCTATTATCTCTTTAAACAGAACATCCCATTTGTGCGTATTAATCCAGGTGATTACAAACTGACTTCCCTCAAAGCACTAATAAAAAAAAACAAAATATGGCACTTAAATCTGTCACATTCACATAACACATATCTATATACTGTGTGTAACAAAATATACCAATATTTGTATCACTTATCAAAGCGAGGTTTAGACACTAGAAAATTATATTAAACGAATGATTTTGTTACTATTTTCCTCGCTGATTTAGTATCATCATCACGGCATTGTAGAATTTAATACATACTGGTGTTTAACAAATGTTCCTGCCGCATCCATCTCACTTCAGTTGATGCAAAGAATAGGAGCCGGCCCATTTTTGGTTCCGCACCTGGGTAGTGCTTGCTGATTGGTGGCTAAATGTAGCCATGAAAGAAAACATTTGGGTTTAGTATCCCTTTAAAAGATTTTTCCTTTGCAAATAAATTGTAAAAACCAGATCATTCTGAGAAGCTCTTATATAACGTATTCTGGACAGAGAGACAGACAGAGACACAGACAGACAGACAGACAGACAGACAGATAAATACATAGTCAGTCAGGTAGATAGATACAGACAGACATATAGATAGATGGATACAGACAGACAGATAGATAGATGTATACAGACAGACAGATAGATAATCTGTTATTTGATCATTATTGTCATGTTACTGCCATTTTCAGTTGACACAATCATTACATTGTCAGCGGCACTTCTTTCCCTTATTAATGTGAAACATAACCCCATACTTGCATGTGCTAGTCTTATTTTTACTGATCACAATCCAAATTCTTGATAGTTAACAACAGATTTTCATGGCTATTTTCAATTGTTAAGGACTTGATAAACCCTCAGAAAACACTTATTGGTATAAAGTGATCTGATGCAATGTTGGAAACATCACCAAATACAAACATTACCTCCTTAGTCAATTATAGTAAAGAAAGCAATAAAACATAGCAGCAGAGAGATACTGTACCCATAATGCCCCTGTTCAAAACCCATAGAAAGTAACATCTACATGTCTATGGAGCACAAAATGTCACCAATTAGCCTCTGTAAACACTTTTAGAAGCGATTTGTTAACACACTGGCCCTTCATATGAAGACTGTTTTTGTTTTTTAAGACTGCATTGTGATGCAGGAATCTCTCCTTCACATCCAGAACCTGCATAGTGAGATAAACAGTCCTGAAAGGGACATGGAACCCACATTTTATCTTTCATAATTCAGACAGAGCATACAAATTTCCAGTTTACTTCTATTACCAATGTTGCATCATTTTCTTGGTACCCTTTGTTGAAAAAGCAACAGTGTACTACTGGGAGCTGCGACAACCGGGGGAAGCTGGATCTGCTGTCAAGTTTAAAAGGTAAGTATTTTTTCACAACACAAGTGAAATGTAAATTTCGATGAATTAAAGTGCCCCAGTTTTTAATTGAATTTTTAAAAACCGGGCACTTTAGCATCAAAATTTACATTCACTTTAAAATGCTGCTCTCTAAGCAAGACATTTCAACTAATTTTGATAAATTATTGGAGAAAATGGATGCAATGCAACAAACGGTGACCAGCAGCTTTGCGAACATCAAGCAGGATATCCAAGACTTCGTACACAGATGGCCTCCTTGGAGGAGAACGAAGAGTCTCTACGGGACAAGGTTAACACGGTATCTTAACAAGCCCTTTTACAGCAATAAGAGATGAAGCTTATCCAAGAAAAAATGGAGGATCTCGAAAACCGGAGCCGCCGGTGTAACATTAAGCTGAAGGGGTACCTGAAGATACCACCGCAACTCTATTGGAGAATTATCTACTACAACTATTTCAAGCTATCACAGGAGTGACGAAGGAGAACATGTTCCAGATGGAGAGAGCACACAGAGCCCTGAGAGCGAGACCCAAAGGTTATTCCCCCCAAGGGATGTTATAGTTTGCATGTTTAGATTTGAAGAAAAAGAAGCGGTTCTGGGGGCTGCTAGGAAGAACCCAACCTTCAAATTTCAGGGGACGGTTATTCAATTTTATCAAGACCTCTGCTCGAGAACATTACAGAAGAGAGGAGCACTAAGGCCACTCACAATGCTGCTAAGAAAGAAACAGATCGCCTATAGATGGGGTTTTCCTTTCGCACTGAATATCTTACATCAGGGTATAACTTACACCTTAAGAGCAGCAAAGGATATCCCAGATATATGTAGCCATCTGGGACTGGAGACTCCCCATTTGCCCTCGGCTCCAATGGGAAAATGAGAAGAAGGATCTTTCAAATCATGGAATATTCATCAAAGACAGAATTGGACATGGGTCTCAAACAAGAAGCAGAAGACGTGACCTTCCCACTGACTTCTTTCCAAGATAAAGAACTTTGCATTTCCTTACCACTCCAGGTTCTGGAAGGATACACCCCAGATAAGTATGGCTCTATTACTGTTTGTTCATATAAAGAGTCAGTTGTGGAGTCAGTCTCTGAGTATCCGACCTGTCTCTGATGATGAACGAAAGACCCGATAAAGGGGAGATTAAGGTAATTTAAGGTGCACAATTTGTAAGAACATTTCACGTGCAGGTTACCTTGTATATAGTTAAACA
The DNA here is from genome assembly GCF_027579735.1 of Bombina bombina. NCBI lineage: Eukaryota > Metazoa > Chordata > Amphibia > Anura > Bombinatoridae > Bombina > Bombina bombina. Next base: position 247,110,998 of record NC_069507.1, read on the forward strand.
AGGCAGTTCAACTCAGAGACAGACTCATTATTGCTTTACGGACTGTCTATTGATGGAGATAGGAGTGGTGGCGTTTCATCTGACTGGTATATTCAATATTATATCCTCTGCAATACAAGTCCCCTATGCTATATTTTAAAATGTTAGCTAAAGATCACTCACTGCACAATAATTTCTATTCTTGTTTTGTAACAAATAATTTTTTCGTAATGTTTATACAAAATCTACTAGCACTTGACTCTTTTTTTTAATGTATTTTATGTTTTTTTCATGTCATTTTTTGTTGGTATAGATTATTCGATGGATTCTGTACATGTGGTCTGCGACTCTACATTGGAGGTATGGAGGGGTTTAATTTACTTAGATAACCTAGGAAGGAACATCCTATGACTCATTCTCTTAGAATAATCTCACATAATGTGAGAGGACTCAATATGGACGTCAAACGTAGGACAGCAATAACCCAATATACTAAGGCTAAAGCAGACATTATTATGTTACAGGAAACTCACTTTACTAGCGAGATTATGCCTAAATATTGGGCTAAAAATGTGACTCTTTCTTACCATTCGACTACTGAAGAAAAAAAAGAGGGGTATCTATCCTACTACACCATTCCCTAAAATTTCAGACTGAGGAGGTAATAAGAGATCCTACGGGTAGATATCTTATAGTTCGGGGTCATATGCAAGATACACAGGTCACTATTTGTAATGTATATGCTCCCAATGAAAAACAGGATGCCTTCTTCCGCCATATATCACAACTTTTGACACAATGGTCACATTCCCGAATCATTTTGGTGGGGGATTTTAATATATCATTGACCCCTTACACAAATAAAACTGCCGCTAAATTAACCAACAAACAGCATAGACACAATCATCTAGTCAAAACTATTAAAGACTATTTATGGGCGCATAATATTCTAGACTCATGGGAAGCTAAATATGGGACCACCGTAGACTACACCTTTTATTCAAACTCACATAAGACATACCCCAGACTGAATAATATTTTTGTAAATCAAACTTTGATACCTAATGTCATTTCATCCTCAATACAAACTTGTGTTTGGTCGGACCATTCTGTGGTTCAGCTAGAGATGACAGGCATACTAAGAATGCATAGGCAACGCTCATGAATATTTGACCCGACTATTCTAAAATTTCAACCCACACACCTAAAAATTTCAGAAGCCTTAAAAGAGTACTGGCGACTAAACAAAGGCACGACTAACAACACATTAAATACGTGGGCAGCCCATAAACCTTACCTTAGGGGTTTATTAATAAAGGAAAAATCGTTAGCCAATAAAAAGATACAGAACTAGAGAGACAGCACCAACACTCACTATCAGATGCACTTCAGTTACTTCAAACTAAGAGGAAAACTCTAGCTAAAAAATTGGAAGACTCGTCAGTAAGGGCCATTCAAATGCAAAAAGCACACTATTACCTACATTCAAATAAACCTGATAAATACCTTACTCATAAACTTAGAAAAAGAATTAAAAACTTTTCCATTCCAGTTTTACAAAGACAGGATAGTACACACACCTCACATCCACAAGAAATAGCTGATAGTTTGCAGACTATTACGCCTCCCTTTATGATGGTCGTAAGGTAGAGTGGTCCTCGCATACACAGTAGCAGCTTAAGAGCTCCCTGGACACAGCTAAAGTTAATAAGTTAGGTCAACAGGAGAGGAAGGGATTGAATGCTGAAATTACTGAACAAGGAATATTAAGAGCAATAAAAGATCTGAAACCAGGTAAAGCTGCCGGACTGGATGGTTTCCATAGGGCTTATTATAAATTGTTCAAGATAGAACTAGTCCCTCATTTGCAAAAGTTTTGTAATGATGTTATGCAAGGCAAGGAGATTCCCACAGACTTCTTACAGGAGAAAATAGTGGTAATTCCTAAGGTGGGTAAGAATTTAGAGAAGTGCCAGAGCTACAGACCGATTTCATTGATCAATCAGGATGTTAAAATCCCAACTGGGGGGGCGGAGTCAGCTCTGAGTCTGAACAGTCGCATGCTGCCATAACTCCGGCTATCTATTATTATTAACTATATTTTTGGCCGTTCAGCTCAGCCAATTTGATAACTATCAGGTGCCTACAGATCTCAAATACGAAACCTGAAGCTCAGGGGCTACCGAGAAATAAAGCAATTCTGCCTGTCATGGCGGCGTTGTTGGATGAGGCCTTTTGAGAGCGGCCATCTTTTCACTGCGTGGGGAGAAGGATCCTAATAAAGGCACCAAAGAGCTATCATATCCGTAAGGAGATACAGAGGGCTTCTGTTTTCAGTTACCGGTAATGGAGACACCACAACGCCTCATTATATAGGAACTGAGCCCCAGCACCATTTTCTTAGTGCATTATCACTGTCGAACCACGGCTGCATTACAGTACCCAAGACCATCATGGTACCTGCTCATTATTTATTAAACGAGATTAGGGTCCTGCTGCAGAAGTATCAGCTTACCTTTGCAGAGACTTTGCAATCCGCTATGGACTTGTGGTATTCTGAGCTTCGTATTTAAGTAAACAAGTATTTGCACATTGGTTATAAAGGTTAGCTCTAAAATTAGAGCTTGTTGCTCTTTTTTGTAGTAATCAGAAAACAACTTCTATGTAGCCTGATTAAACAATATGAGACATTTAATATATGATGAATTTGTATATTAACTACTGATTTAAGTGTTAATAAATATAAGGAATATTTAATATAATATATATCTTATGTTCAAGATATATATATATAACCGGAGGCCACAGATGAAAAAGAAATACTGACAAGCTCAGAATCTGAATTGGTAGAAACAAATGATTCTTCTTACTTCACGCAATCACACACAGCCTAAAATATTTACAAGTTCAGACATTCCACAGACATACAATGTTTGTTCATATTGGATGTTGCAGGTAATAGGAGATGCCCAATAATTCAGTATGGTAACAAAAACAAGCAGGTAAGAAGTTTAAAGGCTTTAGCATTGTTCGTATACGTTACCACCTTGAGGACCGTGATATTTCTGTTACCGTATTGGAAGATCCGTGTTTGGAGAGGCAGCGTGTGTGAATGCGGCTTACTTCCGGGTAGCGGTGAAAAAGTAGATCCGGCCGTTGAATGATCCAAAGTCGGTAATGACAAAGTAACGATTTGAGCATAAGAGATTCAAGACGCAGCTAGAGTAAACAAAGTAAACCACCTTGCACAGGATACAAGCAATAGGAGACCTGAGATAAGGAAAGCTACACCAGAGTAGCTAAGACTTCAATAATCAGGCAGTAAATGAGTGTTACAGGTAGTCCTTATATAGGGTGGAGACCAAATAGGAGGGGTTATAGTTAAAGGTATACCACATCTCCCCCCCTTCAAGGAAGCACCCCAGGGGTTTCCAAACTAGGTTTCTCAGGATAGCGGCGATGAAAATTTCGCAGAAGACGGGGAGTGCGAAGATCAGAATGAAGCTGCCAAGAGTTATCCTCCGAACCATAACCTTTCCATTTCACAAGATACTCTAACCTCTTCCTATGGATCCTAGAATCCAATACAGCTTCAACTTCATACTCCTCTCGATCATCAACGAGTATTGGAGGTGGTCGAGACAAGGAGAGAGACTGAGGTGAAGGAAGATATGGCTTTAACAGAGAGACATGAAAAGAGGGGTGAATCTTAAAATCCTGGGGAAGCTCTAATCTCACAGCATTGAGGTTGATTATTTTAGAAATCTTAAAAGGACCCAAATATTGATTTGCTAACTTTTTGCTAGGAACTGACAGTTTGAGATTCTTTGTCGAGAGTAGTACCAAATCTCCAATCTGATAAGCCGGGCTAGCAGTGTGATGGGTATCATATAACCTTTTTTGATAATCTTTAGCTTCCGAAAGATGTTTTTTCAGGATGTTAAGTCTTTCTTGTAGGGTAGTTGCGAAATCCAATGCTGAGGGAGAGTTCACTTGTTGAGAGGACAATGAAATAGTAGTAGGATGATATCCATAAGTAACGAAGAATGGGGATAGTTTAGTAGATGTAGAAGTAGTATTGTTATAACAGAATTCAGCCAAAGGTAAATAGGATGACCAGTCATCCTGCAGATGAGATATATAACAACGAAGATATTGCTCAAGGGTTTGGTTGAGTCGTTCTGTAAGGCCATTTGTCTGAGGGTGAAAAGCAGTCGAGTATCTAGAATCAATTTTGATTAACTTACATAGGGATCTCCAAAAATTAGAGGTAAACTGTGTACCACGATCAGTTATTATAACTTTGGGCAGTCCATGTAAGCGAACTATGTTGTCTAGGAAAACGTGAGCTGTAGTGAAAGCTGTAGGGAGACCTTTTAGGGGAATGTAATGAGCCAGTCTTGTTAAATGATCAATGACAACTAAAATAGTATTGTAATGGTGGGATTCAGGTAACTCGACAATAAAGTCCATTGATATGGTACTCCAGGGTTTGTCAGGAATAGGCAGAGGAGATAAAAGACCTGATGGTCTTTTGTGTGTTAACTTGTTTCTGGCACAGGTATCACAATGTTTTACATAGTTTGTAATATAGGTATCCATGAGTGGCCACCAATAATTTCTCCTGGTTAGGTCTATAGTTTTAGAAATACCTGGATGGCCTGCTAGTGTCCCGTCATGGGTTTGTTTAAGAATAGAAGATCTAATTTGTTTGGGGATATATAGTTTAGAATTATGATAGAAAAGACCAGTCTTGGAATCTTTTTGACAGTCTATTCCAAGTGGTGGTTCATGTTTTAATTCTTTTAAGATCTCCTCTTCTAAAGGTGTTAATAAACCTATAATTTTTTCTTTTGGAATGATTTGGTAAATTTGATTATGAGTGTCTTGTTCATGTAATCTAGAGAGGGCATCGGCTTTGGTATTTAAATGTCCTGGTCTGTAGGTTAAGAGAAAATCGAAACGATCAAAAAATATAGACCATCTTGCTTGTCTTGCAGACAAGGTCTTACTTGTTTTTAGAAATTCAAGATTTTTATGGTCAGTATAAATCTTAAAAGGTAGCTTAGAACCTTCTAATAAATGTCTCCAATGATCTAGAGCACGTTTTATAGCTAGAAGTTCTTTATCTCCTATGCTATAGTTTTTCTCAGCACTAGTTAACATTTTTGAATAGAAAGCAATAGGATGAATCTCAGTCTTGTTCTTATCTTGTTGTGATAAAACTGCACCGATACCTGAGTCGGATGCATCTACTTCAAGGATAAATTCTGAATCAAAATCTGGCATAACTAGAATGGGAGCTGTAGTAAAATTTTCTTTCAATTTATTAAAGGCAAGACTAGCGGATTCGGTCCACTTAAATCTTTGTTTTTCACTAGTGAGTGTTGTTAATGGTTTAACGATTGAAGAGAAATTTTTTATAAACTTCCTATAAAAATTCGCAAAACCAATGAATCGTTGTACAGATTTTGTGGAAGTAGGAGTAGGCCAATTTAGAATTGCTGATACCTTCTCTGGATCCATTTGAATTTTGTTGGGACTGATGATGTAACCCAAGAATTTTATTTCTGTGACATGAAAGGAACATTTTTCCAGTTTAGCATATAGTTTGTGTTCTTTTAAACGAGTTAATACCCAGCGTACATGTTTTTCATGCTCTTGAGGTGTTCTAGAATAAATTAATATGTCGTCAAGGTATATTATGACACAAACGTCTATCAGGTCACGAAAGATCTCATTTATAAAAAACTGAAAAGTTGCCGGAGCATTACTCAGACCAAAAGGCATTACATTATATTGGAAAAGGCCATATCTGGTCCTGAATGCCGTTTTCCATTTGTGACCTTCTTTAATTCTAATCAAATTATAAGCTCCCTTTAAATCTAATTTGGTGTAAATAGTTGCACCAGTTAGACGTTCCAAAAGTTCAGGTATTAAAGGTAACGGGTATCTGTTTTTTATTGTGATGTTATTTAATGCTCTATAATCAATAATAGGTCTTATGGTACCATCCTTGTTTCTTACTAGAAACATACCTGCAGCTGCAGGGGATGTGGAGTGTGAAATAAATCCCTTACGTAAATTTTCGTCTAAGTAGTTTCTTATATACTGGAGTTCCTCTTGAGAGAGGGGATAGATCTTACCATGAGGGATTTTGGAACCAGGTATTATATCGATAGGACAGTCAAACTCCCTATGAGGTGGAAGGTTTTCTGCCTCTTTTAAATTAAATACATCTGCCAAATCCTGATAACACGAGGGTAAACCAATATCAAGTGACGCTATGGTTTGATGTGGATAACAAGTTTGGGAACAAAAAGCAGAATCTAATGTTACCTTATTTGAAACCCAATTTATGTGAGGGTTGTGTTTCTTCAACCAAGGATAGCCTAGGATGAGAGTATGCTGATGTATGGTTATGAGATCAAAAGATAAATATTCAGTGTGTCCCTGCAATGATGTTACAAGCAGGGGAATAGTATGATGTGTAATAGGTCCTTGTTCTATTAATGAACCATCTATCAGCTTAATAGATACAGGATTTTGTTTACAAATAGTAGGTATTCGATTTTTATTTACATAAGTGGAATCAATGTAATTTCCGGATGCTCCTGAATCAATTAATGCCTTGGTTTGGATATTTTTCTGGTCCCACTGTAAAGAAATAGACAAAGTCATGTGTGTATCATTAGCTATGCTGTAAATAAAGTCACTGGTTTTTTTCTTACCATTCTTTTGTTTTTTCAACAAAGGACAAGTAGATACTACATGTTCTTTTTGAGCACAATATAAACAGAGATTTTCCAACCTCCTTCTAATTTTTTCCTCTGGTGGCAGAGGTCCTCTAAGTACACCAATCTCCATAGGGGTAGCACTGCCATGAGCTTTGTCATGACTTGTTGTGACTTGGTAAGGTCTTCTATATGAGGTATCATTAGAGGCCTTTTCTGCCCTCCTTTCTCTCAAACGACGATCTAAAGATGTACTTAATTTAATAAGACCATCAAGGGTATCTGGGATCTCAAGACGTGAAAGTTCATCTTTGAGTGTTTCAGATAAACCTAAACGATATTGATTTTTCAAACTGATTTCATTCCACTGAGAGTCCTCTGCCCACATCTGAAACTCAGTGGTATAATCCTCCACATTTCTCTTACCTTGTTTTAAAGACCTCAATCTCATTTCAGCATTTATTTGAGAATTTGAGTCTTGATATAGACTAGTTAAAGCAGAAAAAAAATCTTGTAATGAATCCAGGATATTGTTATTGTTTTCAAAAAACCTATTAGCCCAAGTCCTGGGTTCACCTTGTAGGAAAGATATTGTGGTACAAACTTTAATCCGCTCAGTATGATAAGTCTTAGGTCTAAGAGAAAATAATAAATTACAGGCATTCTTAAATTCCCTGAACTCAGAACGTTTCCCTGAAAAAGGTTGTGGATAATTAATATGAGGTTCAGGTGGGTCATGAGGCTTTTGTGTAACAAAATCTTTAACTATAGTTTTCAGTGCAGCATTTTCAGTCTGCACTTCTGTCACAGCTCTTGCTAAATAATCAAGTTTAAGGTAAACATTATTAAACTCCTTTTTTATTTCATTAGGATCCATAATGTTTAATTAATTCAAAATTCAGTTTTTTGGGCCTGATTATTATGTGGTATTCTGAGCTTCGTATTTAAGTAAACAAGTATTTGCACATTGGTTATAAAGGTTAGCTCTAAAATTAGAGCTTGTTGCTCTTTTTTGTAGTAATCAGAAAACAACTTCTATGTAGCCTGATTAAACAATATGAGACATTTAATATATGATGAATTTGTATATTAACTACTGATTTAAGTGTTAATAAATATAAGGAATATTTAATATAATATATATCTTATGTTCAAGATATATATATATAACCGGAGGCCACAGATGAAAAAGAAATACTGACAAGCTCAGAATCTGAATTGGTAGAAACAAATGATTCTTCTTACTTCACGCAATCACACACAGCCTAAAATATTTACAAGTTCAGACATTCCACAGACATACAATGTTTGTTCATATTGGATGTTGCAGGTAATAGGAGATGCCCAATAATTCAGTATGGTAACAAAAACAAGCAGGTAAGAAGTTTAAAGGCTTTAGCATTGTTCGTATACGTTACCACCTTGAGGACCGTGATATTTCTGTTACCGTATTGGAAGATCCGTGTTTGGAGAGGCAGCGTGTGTGAATGCGGCTTACTTCCGGGTAGCGGTGAAAAAGTAGATCCGGCCGTTGAATGATCCAAAGTCGGTAATGACAAAGTAACGATTTGAGCATAAGAGATTCAAGACGCAGCTAGAGTAAACAAAGTAAACCACCTTGCACAGGATACAAGCAATAGGAGACCTGAGATAAGGAAAGCTACACCAGAGTAGCTAAGACTTCAATAATCAGGCAGTAAATGAGTGTTACAGGTAGTCCTTATATAGGGTGGAGACCAAATAGGAGGGGTTATAGTTAAAGGTATACCACAGGACTTAACTTATACAGGCATCCCAGTAACGGCCCCGGTGTAACCGGGCGATCTACCCCCAGATGGATAGACACCGTGTGATGGCGCATCACAGATCGGGACCCCTATCTCCATAAAGGAGGCAAGAAAATTAGGTTCGGAGTGCAATTAGGTATGCAGAATCCTAGCGACCACAAGCCAGCCATGCTGAATCTCATACTGACTGCCGAGAGAGAGACACATACTGCCTCAAAAGTGGCAGAAGTTGACCCTGTCCTGCTTCAAAGATGTTTTCTGGCTAGAATGCTGTGCGGTCAACCCTGTACCCTGTACTATTTCCCGTACTACAGCAGCACATGGAACCAGGCGGTGGCGATCCTCTTGGAGGTACCATTACCCTGGTGGTTAGAAGACGACGAGTATCTGGGACACTGTGAATGCTGCCGTACTGGGGTTGGTTGATTGTGATAAAGAATCACTTTGGCTCTTTTGGTCTTCACATGTGTATTGGAGATATTAGAGACAATGACTTTGCAAAGTTTTTATGCTTATTACTGTTGAGTTTACCCCCTTCTACTGTATACTATGAAGCCCTATTAGGCTAACCCTTACTACTAAGGAACCCTTACTTCTCCTGTTCTACACTTAATGGTGGCTTGTCCTTTTGATATAAACTGTTACTACTTTGATAGGATGGTGGGACTTACTGTTTTTATTTCAGGTCCCCCTAATAGTGTTTTTATTTTATAAAAGGCTATATTAAATGGAATAACTTCTGGTTAATTCTGGGATTTACAGGATGCATACATTTCATATACTGGAGTCTGACCAACTAGGGAAAGTCTCTTTGATACCTCTTAAGTCTATCTACCCATATAATTAATGTACTCCCATACCCATACACCACTTGCATTACTTACTTACCTGAGTCGCTTGGTATTATTGTGGTTAACATCCTAAAACTAATATAGCTGAAGTATACATCATTTTGTGAAATCTGGGGGGTTCAACCTTTGATGCGGGTACATTCTCTTTTACTAATTTTTTTTGTTATTTTGGGTGGGGGGTTTGGTCTGCAAGTGTTTAAATAAACCCACAACTACAAGCAAATCCTAGTATATGCCTAAGGGTCTGGAGCCATCATGTCTGCAGGCTTAGGCTGAGGACTAGCCTACCACTAATTCATGCCTAGTTTCTAACTTTATTATTCCACCTGTTGCTCGGTATAGGGCCCGTACCTGAGCAGTGGGGTATTAACTTCTAAGAAAATAGCCTATAATTTTTCATTTATATTGGTGCTAGTATATTTGTCCTCTAGCTTCGGCCAACACACATGTTATGACTCTTTCTCTTTGCCTCTATAACTCTATGGTAGTCTAAATAGTGTGTAGAAAAGTGTAGAAATAAACATATATGTATATTTTACTATTCTTTATATCAACAGTCCGAAGGCTTGTTATATTAATAACTTAATGCTTGGCTTATGACCTACAAATGATTTTCTGAGATTGAATCCCTGATCTAATACCACACAGGTGGTTTCCTCATAATATAAAAGTACCCCTGTTGAGTTACATAGTGATATATGTTTATATGTTCTTCCATTAACAGCATAGGTGAGCAGGTGTTTTTCCTGGTCTGGTTTAGGACCAAAATGTTGGGTGTTTTCCTGGTCCTTTTGATTACACTTATGCTCACTCTTCTCTTGCCAGCCAGCTATCAAACGTATTCCCTATTTTAGTTACTGCAGTGTACCAGAATATGTTAATCTTCAATAGTGAGTGGTTTTTCTTGTACAGAAGGTTAAATTTGTGCTAAGTTATGCTTTGGAAAATTTATCTGCAACAGCGACTCATGACAAATCCATTGCTCTCACTACCTATTTAGAGCACTTTAAATTAAACGTCCCTTGGTGGTTAAAGACACAGCCCTTCTGCTCTATATACTGCTAATTTGACTGGATTATAAACTATAGTTAAAATCCAAAGGCGAAATTGATACCATAACTCAGTCTGAAGCCTACCAATGCAATCTAGTCAACACTCTGAGTACTTATCCTAAACTACATTTAATACCAGGTTGCACAACAGCCTATCCCTCAGGTAAACATTTCGCAACCCTAATCTCCCATATTTTCCAACTCTAAAATAGTTTTTTGTCCTAGTTTAAATGACCCTTATTGTCTTATTAAAAATAGTATCTCAAAACTCAATCTTACTATGTAAAGCTGCCCATAAAAGTATCTTATCACAGGTTAGGTTTATTCTACATTAAGACTGGTACATGTATTACCTAGCTCCTCTTTTTTTTTTAGGCCCCCACCCACTTATCAATATGTTCTGACATGTGCATTTGTGCTAGGAGTATTATTCTGCGGTTCTCTTATAATATTCTGCATTTGTAATTTTAACTATTGTGTTGCTTGCTTAAATATTGACTGTCCCTCTAACATACATTTATAATTGGTTAGACCTTGGAGAGGTCTTAAAAGTTTCTTGAGGGATATTTATCTCATAAAAAAAATAGAGGTTCCATATTTAGAGTACATCTGGCAAAAATGTTTTGTATAAGAGATGTCTTATAGATATATATATGGTTAGTTGTATCACATTTAAGTCTCTTTTTTACTCTTCTTCTTTCCTTTCTTTGCCAAATGCTTGTTGCTTGGATTTATATATGTTATGTACTCCTATATCGTGAAAATTATGTGTCTATATGTGTATTCACTAGCTCTGTTCAAACCCTTATTTATATCTACTAACTAGGAGAACTACCCCTGTGGTTTACCTTCTCCATACCACAACTCTTACTATGCTCATAATGAGTTATGATGCCGCAGTTTACCTTGGTTTTTTTCTTTAGAGAAGCGCAAATCTCTGATATATTTTGCTTAACATACTCAAATTTCCCCCCCCCCCCCCCACATAATAAACCTCCTATATCAGGAGGGTTAAATATGCGGTTTATCTCGCCTATACCACACCCTAACTACTCTTTTTATAAGTACATCTTGCTATATAACATAATATTGTCTTTATTTTCCCTACCTAGTTTAGCAGGATTGTCTAACATTTGTTACAAGTTTAATCTTAGCTTTTCCACTCAACGCAACATACCCACATATCTCACCATATCACTTAAATATAGGAAAGAATTCCTCATCTGTAGTGGTTTGACCTTTTTTTACAGTCCATGAGTGACCCCCTGTGCTATTGGAGGAAGTTACATCTGTTAAAAAGAGGTTCTAACTTTAATATGTACTATCTCATGTATGCTGTTCTCAATTTTTTTTCTTTGCTAAGATATTTTCACATTCTAACAATTAGCAATATGTCACTCCTAATATTTAATGTACATGACTATATTATTGTACTTGTTGAAAAACCTCAATAAAAAAAAAATCCTAAGATCCTGGCCAACAGAATGAACACAATTGTCCCGCAGCTGGTCCATCCGGACCAGGCGGGCTTTGTGACAGATAGAGAGGCACCAGATAATGTAAGAAGAACTGTGACTTTGGTGGATTATCTGGCGGGTACTAAAACGCCTTCTCTGCTCCTGTCTTTGGATGCAGAGAAGGAGTTTGACAGGGTAGATTTGACATGTATGGAGGCTATTTTAACTGAAATGGACTTTGATGGGAGTTTTATGAGAGCTCTGAAAGGGATCTACTCCACTCCAATGGCTGTCATTAGAGCCGCTGGTTTCCAATCGAGAAATATTAACATCCTTAATGGTACGAGACAGGGTTGCCCACTATCACCAATTTTGTTTGCCCTTTGCATTGAGCAACTTGCGGCATGCATTCGGAATACCCCAGAAATATCAGGCATTAAACTTAAGAACTTAGAAACTCTCGCTTTTTGCGGATGATGTTCTTTTGACTTTGACTAAGCCCCTAATATCCCTCCCACATCTGTACCAAGTTCTACAGGACTTTTCCTTGATTTCTGGTTATAAGATAAACTTAGATAAATGCGGGGCTTTGCCTATAGCATTACCGCCACACATGGAGAAATTTATTGAAACTAATTTTGACTTGTCCTGGGCCAAAAGAGTCATTTCCTATTTGGGGGTAAAGATAGCTGAAGCCTACACGAACCTATACGAATTAAACTAGGTCCCTCTTCTTAAAGTGATGGATAAAGAGTTGAAGAAATGGAGAACATATAGATTCTCTTGGTATGGCAGGTTTTCTGACGTTAAAATGAATGTCCTTCCTCGGATTTAACATTTGTTCAGAGCTTTGCCAATTGCTGTCACTAAGTCAGAACTACATAAGATACAATCAATGATAAATAATTATTAAAGAGGAGATAGACAGGCTTGAATAACTTCATATACTCTGGCACTACATAGACAGTTGGGAGGGGTGGGCTTCCCAAATTTGACTGATTATTATCAGGCAGCCAGAGTATCACAGGCATCCTTACTGAGTAAGAATAATAAAAACATCCTCTGGACTAGAATAGAAGCTGATCTGGGGGGATTCGAGAACCCTGCAGATATATTGTGGGACTTTACATGAAAACTTTATAAGCAGGATTATAGTTCAATTGTCACTACTGAAACTGTTAGATTGTGGAGGTCCCTAACGGGATCATTCACACTAGTTCCCCCGAGATCATGAACTATCCCCCTTAAGTACCTCTTGCATGCAGATTTGCACCAACAGGTAGGGAAATTGTTTAATAAGGGGTTATATAGAGTGGCGGATTTTTTGGATGGTGGGAGAATTCAGACTTATGCTCAGATTCAAGAGAGAGTACAACTATTGAAGCTACAGTGGTTTTTATATCTACAGATTTCATCCGCCATAAATAAATATTGCTCCCCATGACCAATACAAACATATACTACGCTAGAATGCATATGTACTGACCCCAAGAGACAAAAAAAGATGATCTCCATAATATACTTAACTTTACAGGAAATTACATCTACTGATACCTCACTACTTATAGATAAGTGGATAAAAGATACTGGCTTAGACCTCCCAAAAGACGAATGGATCCAAATTTTATCTGACTCAGGTAGAGGGTTGACAGGTGCTGACTTAAAGGAAAATTGTATCACAATGGCCTTTAGATGGTACCTCACCCTGGAGAGAACTTCTCACTTTGTTAGGGAGGGTTTGAGGTATTGTTATAGAGGTTGCGGACAAGTAGGAACCTATCTGCACATGTGGTGGGAGTGTACTAAGGTTAGGGGGAATTGGGATAAGTTACAGAGACTGTTAAGTAAGATTTTACAGGAACCTGTCCTTCTGCCTGTGGCTCAAGCTCTTTTGAACCAAAAGCTTACTTTGTTTAATGTGGCAATTAACATATTTATTAAAACTCTTTGCACAGCAACTAGAATGTGTATTGCCAGACGGTGGAAGGTGGGGGCCCCAGAGTGGTGGGATATTATGGATAAAATTAACTATATATATATATATATATATATATATAGAATGTCAGAATTAACAGCCACAATCACAGGGACAAGAGAGCAATTTACCAGGATCTGGTTCCATTGGATTATGCAGTATGAGGAGAGAACTGCACATTAGTAGGGGATTTATATAACTGTATGTACCTGACAGGTCCTTTAAATTCAAATTTAAATATTTAGTATTGGGAACCAAGGGAGTAAGATTTGTTGTTCCCCAACCATACCTTGAAAAGGAACTATTTAGCTTCAGTTAGATTCCAAAGTAGATAACCGTACACAAAGACCACACAGTTGTTTTAAATAAGTGTTTTATTGGTTATAAAAGTTTGTTTTTATGATAATATTAAAGGGACACTGAACCCAAAATTTTCTTTTGTGATTCAGATAGAGCATGGAATTTTAAGCAACTTTCTAGTTTACTCCTATTATAAAATTTTCTTTATTCTCTTGTTATCTTTATTTGAAATGCAAGAATGTAAGTTTAGATGCCGACCCATTTTTTATGAACAACCTGGGTTGTCCTTGCTGATTGGTGGATAAATTCATCCACCAATAAAAAAAATGCTGTCCAGAGGCCTGAAGCAAAAAAAAAAGCTTAGATGCTTTTCTTTTCAAATAAAGATAGCAAGAGAATGAAGAAAATTTGATTTTAGGAGTAAATTAGAAAGTTGCTTAAAATTGCATGCTCTATCTGAAGCACAAAACAAAAAAATTGGGTTCAGTGTCACTCTAAAATCACAGAAGTTGAATGCATTTGCAGGATGGGATGTAAGTATAGGGCTGGGTGAATAGGGCTGGGTGACATCTAATGGTATCTGGGCTGGGGTGACTCTGTCCCAGAAGTTAATGATTGTTTTAAAGGAGAAAGGAGGAGTTGTCAGTGTGCTTCTTTCTGAAACGAATAAGGAATGTTAGGTACCCAATAAGAAACAGTAACTTAACAAGCTGCATTGACAAAGGTTGCAGGACTTACTTCAATGGACACTGAGAGCCTTCAACATTCCACACTGTGACATTTCCAAATCTACACGCACATGTAAAGGGGGGGGGGGGGGGGCGGTGGTCCAGCTCAGAGGATAAATATTGCATTGTATGTTCTTCTATGATGCCTGTCCTGATGTCACTGTGGGGCATATGTATCAAGCTCCGAATGGAGCTTGATGCGCCGTGAATGGAGCTTGATGCCCCGCTGCTCCATAACCTGTCCGCCTGCTCTGAGCAGGCGGACACACATCGCCGGAAATCAACCCGATCGAGTACGATCGGGTTGATTGACACCCCCCTGCTGGCGGCCCATTGGCCGCGAGTCTGCAGGGGGCGGCGTTGCACCAGCAGCTCTTGTGAGCTGCTGGTGCAATGCTAAATATGGCGAGCGTATTGCTCGCCGTATTCAGCGAGGTCTGGCGGACCTGATCTGCAGTGTCGGATCAGGTCCGCCATACCTTGATAAATATGCCCCTGTGTGTTATTTTCTCTCTTTGTGATGTGAAATATTTCAACTAAATATATTTTTAAAATTGAACCCATAAAATGACTGCAAAAAAAAATGTTTTCCTTTTTTGTTTCATTTTTGTTATGGCACTGAAATTAATATTGAAATAGAAAAAGTTAAAAAAAATCTTGGTATGATAAAAAGATGTCAGAAAGAGTAAAAAAAAAAGTCTTCAGCACAGTGGTGAGATAATGATTGTCAGTGAAAGGGTTACTGTGAATATCTCCCTGGGAGAGCAAGTGAACGCACACAGTGACACTGACATAACCACAAATACATACCTGTTCTTCCGGGTTGGCAGTTAGCTCAGCAGTTACTTCTTGAACCTTAACATTACCAGTTACCAACTCCTTCGGGAGTTCGAGTCCTGCGGGCGCTATCTAACCCTTTTGCCACCCCACTCTAAAAAGTCTACAGTAGGTAACTGTAACAATACTGTATTGTTGTAAGATACATTTTAACCTTTAGCCACAAAAATGAGCTAAAATACATTGCTACAGGATTGTTAAAGCTGGCAACTAAATTGTTACATTGTATGTTCATTTATGGTTAAAGGGGCATAAATGCATAAAAATGCTCTCGTGTTAGAATAGTTTATTACAGCACTGTCCCTGCAAAGGTCTTAAACACATAGGTAAAGCAACAGTCTCTGGAATATTGTTATAGTTTAACAAAATAAATAATCCCTTTATTACCCATTCCCCAGTTGCTCATAACCAACACTGTTAGATTGATATATATTTTACCTCTATGATGACCTGCAGCTAAGCCTCTGCAGACTGCCCCTTATCTCAGTGCTTTTTACAATCTTGCATTTTAGCCAATTAGTGCAGGCTCTTGTATAATCATTATTAATTTCCATAGAATTGAACACAATGTTATATATAGATGGCACACATGAACTAGCACTGTCAAGCTGTAGTAGATGGTAGTGAGCACAATGTTATTTATATGGCACACATGAACTAGTACTGTCTGGCTGTTGTGCAATATTTAACAGCTAATAAAAGGCTGTATTGAAAATTTTTAATAAGCACTGAGATAAGAGGTGGCGTGCAGGGGCTTAAAAACAGCAAACGTAGAGTTTATAAAGTGTATTAATATAACAGTGTTGGATATGCAAAGCTGGGGAATGGGTAATAAAGGCATTGTCTGTCTTTTTAATCAATAAGAATTTTCAAGTAGACTGTCCCTTTAAATTCAGCTTCAGAGCAACAATACATTGCTGGGAGCTAGCTGAATACTGGTGAGCCAATAACAAGAAACATGTGTAGGCTCCAATCACTAGTTGCTCCTGAGCCTACCTATATATGCTTTTCAACCAAGGATATAAAGAGAATTAGGTACACTTGACAGAAATTGATTGAAAAGCATTTTAAGAGTGCGTGCTTTTAGCTACTGCTATTATCTCTTTAAACAGAACATCCCATTTGTGCGTATTAATCCAGGTGATTCCAAACTCACTTCCCTCAAAGCACTAATACGTTTTAAAATAAAATATGGCACTTAAATCTGTCACATTCACATAACACATATTATCTATATACTGTGTGTAACAAAATATATTAATATTTGTATCACTTATCAAAGCGAGGTTTAGACACTGGAAAATCATATTAAACAAATGATTTTGTTACTAATTTCCTCACTGATTTAGTATCACGGCATTGTAGATTTTCATATATACTGGTGTTTGACAAATGTTCCTGCCGCATCCATCTCACTTCAGTTGTTGCAAAGAATAGGAGCCGGACCATTTTTGGTTCAGCACCTGGGTAGTGCTTGCTGATTGGTGGCTAAATGTAGTCATGAATGAAAACATTTGGGTTTAGTATCCCTTTAAAAGATTTTTCCTTTGCAAATAAATTGTGAAAACCTGATCATTCTGAGAAGCTCTTATATAACGTATTCTGATGTAATGTTGGAAACATCACCAAATACAAACATTACCTCCTTAGTCAATTATAGTAAAGAAAGTAATAAAACATAGCAGCAGAGAGACACTGTACCCATAATGCCCCTGTTCAAATCCCATAGAAAGTCACACATACATGTCTATGGAGCATAAAATGTCACCAATTAGCCTCTGTAAACACTTTTAGAAGTGATTCGTTAACAAACTGGCCCTTCATCTGAAAACTGAAGGCCTGACGATCGCAATCTAATGAAGAGAAATCGCACACTTTTTTTTTGATAGATCTTCTATCTTCTTCCATCTGTCGAGGAGCGGCACCATCTTGAAGACATCCGACGCAGAGAATCCATCTATCCCGACGACTAAACGACGAATGACGGTTCCTTTAAATGACGTCATCCAAGATGGCGTCCCTTGAATTCCAATTGGCTGATAGGATTTTATCAGCCAATCGGAATTAAGGTAGGAAAAATCCGATTGGCTGATGAAATCAGTCAATCGGATTGATCTCGCATTCTATTGGCTGTTCCGATCAGCCAATCGGATTGAACTTCAATCTAATTGGCTGATTTCATCAGCCAATCAGATTTTTCCTACCTTAATTCCGATTGGCTGATAGAATCCAATCAGAATTCAAGGGACGCCATCTTGGATGACGTCATTTAAAGGAACCGTCATTCATCGTTTAGTCGTCGGGGGAGCATCGGATGTCTTCAAGATGGTGCCGCTCCTCGTCGGATGGAAGAAGATAGAAGATGCCGCTTGGATGAAGAATTCTGCCCATCTGGAGAACCTCTTCTGGCCGGATTGGATGAAGACTTCTGCCCATCTGGAGGACCACTTCGCCCGGATTCGTTGAGGACTTAGGCCCGGCTGGGTGAAGACGGCTCAAGGTAGGGTGATCTTCAATGGGGTAGTGTTAGGTTTTTTTAAGGGGGGTTTGGGTGGGTTTTAGAGTAAGGTTGGGTGTGGGTGGTGGGTTTTAATGTTGGGGGGGTGTATTTGTTTTTTACAGGTAAAAGAGCTGATTACTTTGGGGCAATGCCCCGCAAAAAGCCCTTTTAAGGGCTATTTGTAATTTAGTATAGGGTAGGGAATTTTATTATTTTGGGGGGATTTTTTATTTTATTAGGGGGCTTAGATTAGGTGTAATTAGTTTAAACTTCTTGTAATTTGTTTTTATTTTCTGTAATTTAGAGGTTTTTTTTATTTTAGTTAATTTTAGTTATTTTTATTTAATTGTAGGTAATTGTATTTAATTAATTAATTAAATTAATTTAATTGTAGTATAGTGTTAGGTGTAATTGTAACTTAGGTTAGGATTTATTTTACAGGTACATTTGTAGTTATTTTAACTAGGTAGCTATTAAATAGTTAATAACTATTTAATAGCTATTGTACCTAGTTAAAATAAATACAAAGTTGCCTGTAAAATAAAAATAAACCCTAAAATAGCTACAATGTAACTTAGGGTTTATTTTATAGGTAAGTATTTAGTTTTAAATAGGAATAATTTATTTAATTATAGGAATATTTATTTAGATTAATTTAAATAATATTTAAGTTAGGGGGGGTGTTAGGTTTAGGGGTTAATAGATATAATGTAGGTGGCGGTGGTGTAGGGGGGGGCAGATTAGGGGTTAATAAATGTAATGTAGGTGGCGGTGGGCTCCGGGAGCGACGGTTTAGGGGTTAAACAATTAATTTATTTGCGGCGGGGTCCGGGATCGGCAGGATAGGGGTTAATAACTTTATGTAGGTGGCGGCGGTATAGGGTGCGGCAGATTAGGGGTTAATAGGTATAATGTAGGTGGCGGCGGGGTCCGGGGGCGGCAGTTTAGGGGTTAAACATTTTATTTAGTTGCAGAGGGGTCCGGGAGTGGCGGTTTAGGGGTTAATACGTATAATGTAGGTGGCGGCGGTGTCGGGCGGCGGTTTAGTGGTTAATAAGTATAAAGTAGGTGGGGGCGGTGTAGGGGGGGCAGATTAGGGGTGTTTAGACTCGGGGTACATGTTAGGGTGTTAGGTGCAGACACTTCCCATAGGAATCAATGGGATATCGGGCAGCAGCGAACATTAGTTCTCGCTGCTGTCAGACTCCCATTGATTCCTATGGGATCTGCCGCCTCCAGGGCGGCGGATTAAACACCAGGTACGCTGGGCCAGAATAGTGGCGAGCGTACCTGGTTGTTCTTTGATAACTAGCAAAAGTAGTCAGATTGTGCCGAACTTGCGTTCGGAACATATGGAATGATGTAACCATTGATCTGTGTCGGACTGAGTCCGGCGGATCGTATGTTACGTCACTAGATTCTAATTTTGCCGGTCTGTAGGGCTTGATAACTATGGCAAATCAGCCTCGCCACAAATACGCTGTGGAATTCCAGCGTATTTGCGGTTGATGGCTTGATAAATAGAGGCATTTATCTTTCATAATTCAGACAGAGAATACAAATTTCCAGTTTACTTCTATTACCAATGTTGCTTCATTCTCTTGATACCCATTGTTGTAAAAGCAATAGTGCACTACTGGGAGCTAGCTGAACACATTGGTAAACCGATGATAAGAAGTATATATGTGCAGCCACCATTCAGCATGTAGCTCACAGCTTTCAACAAAAGATACCAAAAGAAAAAAGCAAATTAGATAGTATAAGTAAATTGGAAAGTCTACTTGAAAATGTTTATTGTTAAAAAGATAGATAATCCCTTTATTACCCATTCCCCTGTTTTGTATAATGTACACAGTTATATTAATACACTTCTTACCTCTGTGATTATCTTGTATCTAAGCCTCTGCAGACTAACCCCTTATCTTATCTTATTATATGTTTTTAACCAACCAGTGCTGGCTCATAAATAACTCCACGGAAGTGAGCACAATGTTATCTAATATGAGCACATATGAACTAGCACTGTCTAGCTTTAAAAAAAGCCAAAATGCCATGAGATAAAATGCAGTCTTCAAGGGCTTAGGAATTAGCTCATTAGCCTATCTAGGTTAAGCTTTCAACAAAGAATACCAAAAGAAAAGTGCAAATTTGATGATAAAAGTAAATTGGAAAGTTGTTTAAAATTGGATGCCCTATCTGAATCATGAAAGCTTAATTTTGACTAGACTGTCCCTTTAAATGTATTTTTAAGCGTGGCCTGGGGGAGTATGGGGTTGGGTGTGTAACTGAGGAGCTCCATGCAGAGATGATTGTGTAGGAGACTTTACCAGCAATATACCCGACGGATTACTCCACAGCACGGTCCTAAAGATGCACTGAACCTCAGAGCGCCTGCAGTAAGTGGCAGATCTGTTGCTCCATCGGCTTTGGTGATATTGCAGCGTCACTGCCCATTGCAGCTACAAGTGCCAATGCCATCTTTACAGGCCATGTGGTGAGGTCTGCTGGCCCACAGGGAGCTGTTTAAAGGTTCACAATTATAACTATGCACTGGACTGGAGTGGGGAGTTGATAACTGATTTGGGAATCCCCCTTTTTTTCATTGTGCGCTGCTGAGGGGAGGCATACAAAGATCACATATCTAAACGGGGAAAATAAAAAAAGGCTATGTAGGGACACTACAGAAGAGGCCCTCAGGGAAGAACGGTAAAGGCATAAACAGCAGAGTACTGGAGGGGGCTCCATTACAGAGACTGTTTAAAAGGATGGGAAATATCTTAACAGGGCACCCACATAAAATATGCCATTCCTAGAAATACTTGTCCCTAGGGTTGCCACCTCGGCCATGTTTTCCTGGACACTTATGAGTTACACATGCTGCAGGGTAAGCAGTGAGGAACATGTATTGTGTTGTCCATTAGCAGTATCCATGTAATGTTCAGAGGCACAATACATGTTCCTCCCTGCTTACCCTGCAGCATGTGTAACTCATAAGTGTCCAGGAAAACATGGCCGAGGTGGCAACCCTACTTGTCCCTACAAAACAGCACACCTCTTTTTCTGCCGTAGTCCCACAGGGAGGGGCCTATGTGGGGCTTGCAGTTACGGCTATAAATAAAGGCATTGGTTTATATCTGAGGCCTATTGAAGAAGCTTTACTTTTGAAAGTTCTCACCTTTCTGATATTCTCTTTGGGACTATGTAATTGATTATCACAGCCGATCTCAGCTGCAGGCTAGTGACTCAGAAATACCCATTTAGCTTTTCTTTGCAGAGGGGCACTTTATTGCAATATATTACAGCAAGGCTGGGAAGCCTAAATATTGCCAAAGCACTGCACGGCTGCACAAATAACCTGAGGTTGATAATGGCGGCAAGGAAGCAAATCAAACAATCATAAGGGGGAAAAGCTCCCACAGCGAACATTTTCTTTAAGTCCACTAGGGGAGAGAAACTGGCTGATATCCAGAACACCCTGCAGGAGGATGAGGTTGAGGTTGACTCTGACACTAACTCTATTTCATTACAAGATGATCTCACCCCTGTCACAAAGGCAGATCTTAAAGTGAATGTAAATTTTGATGCTAAAGTGCCCGGTTTTTAAAAATTGGATTAAAAACAGGGGCACTTTAATTCATCAAAATTTACATTTATTATTATTATACTTTATTTATTAAGCGCTAACATATTCCGCAGCGCTGTCCATGGATACAATTCATTTAAATAAAACAATACAAGCCTTGTAAGATATAGGACAAAATTTACAAACACATACAGGAGGGATTGAGGGCTTATTCCCATGGGAACTTACAGAAGGGTAGGAGGTTGAGAAACAGGAGGTGAGGACTGCAAGATTGAGGAAGATGTTAATACAGAGTTAGATGAGGGAAATATTAGGTAAGTGAAGTTAATTTATTATTGAGTTGGGTGGTAGGCTTCTCTGTACAGAAAAGTCTTCAGGGAACATTTAAAAGAAGAAAGATTAGGGCAAAGCCTGACAGCACGAGGGAGAGTGTTCCAGAGGGTAGGTGCTGCACGACAGAAGTCCTGCAGTCTAGCATGAGAGGAGGTGATAGTTGCGGATGCAAGGAGCAGGTCATTGTTGGATCTTAGTGGACAGGCTGGAGTATACTTGTGTATTAGAGAGGATAGGTAGAGGGGAGCGGCGTTGGTGAGAGCTTTGTATGTAAGGGTGAGAATTTTGAATTTAATTCTGCTGTGAATGGGGAGCCAATGAAGGGACTCACAGAGAGGTGTAGCAGATACAGAACGACGGAAAAGGTGGATCAGCCTGGCAGAGGCATTTAGGATGGATTGAAGGGGGTAGAGGCGGGAAAGAGGAAGGCCAGCGAGTAGGTTGTTGCAGTAGTCAAGTCAGGAGATAACAAGGGAATGGATTATTTGCTTTGTGGTGTCAGCGCTCAGAAAAGGGCGAATTTTAGAAATATTGCGTAGATGATTGCGGCAGGATGTAGAAAGCGATTGGATATGGGGGATGAAGGATAGGTTTGAGTCAAGTGTGATTCCGAGGCAGCGGACTTGGGACGATGGGGAAATGGTGATGCCGTCAACAGGGATAGAGAAGTCAGAAGTCGGCGTAGAGCTTGAGGGGGGATAAGGAAGAGCTCAGTCTTGGACATGTTAATCTTTAGGTGGTGAGAGGCCATCCAGGAAGAAATACCAGATAAGCAGTCGCTGACATGAGAAATGACAGAGGGAGAGAGAGCAGGGGTGGAGAGGTAGATCTGGGTGTCATCAGCATAGAGGTGATATTTGAAACCATAACTGTTGATAAGTTTACCCAGCGAAGAAGTATAGATAGAGAAGAGTAGAGGACCCAGAACAGATCCTTGAGGTACTCCAACAGACAGAGGCATAGGAGAGGAGGAGTCGCCGGCAAATGACACAGAAAAAGACCTGTGAGAAAGATAGGAGTGAATCCAGGAAAGAGCAGTGTCACAGAGGCCAAAAGAGCTAAGGGTCTGTAGGAGGAAGGGGTGGTCAACTGTGTCAAAGGCAGCTGAGAGGTCAAGTAAGATGAGTATAGAGTAGTGGCCAATATTTTTAGCAGAGAGAAGATTGTTTGTGACCTTGGTAAGGGCAGTCTCAGTTGAGTGTTTTGGGCGTAATCTGGATTGCAGTGGGTCAAGCAAGGAGTTGGCGGACAGAAAGTGGGTTAAGCGATTGTAAACTAATTTTTCACAACATTTCACTTGTGTTGCGAAAAAATACTTACCTTTTAATTTTGACAGCCGCTCCAGCTTCCTCCGCCCGTCACAAAGCCTCTTCCTGGGTCTAAAATGAGGAATCCGGCTTCCTCCAATCACGGCTTTGAATCAGACACTAATTCCCATGGGGGGGAAGCCGTGATTGGAGTATGACCGATCCATCATTTCTGACGTCAGAAATGGCTTGCGATGACCGGGGATGCTGGAGCTGCTGTCAAGTTTAAAAGGTAAGTATTTTTTTACAACACAAGTGAAATGTACATTTTGATGAATTAAAGTGCCCCTGTTTTTAATCAAATTTTTAAAAACCGGGCACATTAGCATCAAAATTTACATTCACTTTAAAATGCTGGTCTCCAAGCAAGACATTTCAACTAATTTTGATAAATTATAGGAGAAAATGGATGCAATGCAACAAATGGTAACTAGCAGCTTTGCGAACATCAAGCAGGATATCCAAGACTTGGTACACGGGTGGCCTTCTTGGAGGAGAATGAAGAGTCTCTACGGGACGAGGTTAACATAGTATCTTAACAAGCCCTTTTACAGCAACAAGAGATGAAGCTTATCCAAGAAAAAATGGAGGATCTCGAAAACCGGAGCCACGTGTGTAAAACATTAGGCTGAAGGGGTACCTGAAGATACCACCGCAACTCTATTGGAGAATTATCTACTACAACTATTTCAAGCTATCACAGGAGTGACGGAGGAGAACATGTTCCAGATGGAGAGAGCACACAGAGCCCTGAGAGCGAGACCCAAAGGTTATTCCCCCACAAGGGATGTTATAGTTTGCATGTTTAGATTTGAAGAAAAAGAAGCGGTTCTGGCAGCTGCTAGGAAGAACCCATCCTTCAAATTTCAGGGGACGCTCATTCAATTTTATGAAGACCTCTGCTCGAGAACCTTACAGAAGAGAGGAGCGCTAAGGCCACTCACAATGCAGCTAAGGAAGAATCAGATCACCTATAGATGGGTTTTCCTTTTGTACTGAATATCTTACATCAGGGTATAACTTACACCCTAAGAGCAGCAAAGGATATCCCAGATATATGTAGCCATCTGGGACTGGAGACTCCCCATTTGCCCTTGGCTCCAATGGGAAAAAAAGAAGAAGGATCTTTCAAATCATGGAATATTCAGCAAAGACAGAATTGCACAAGGAGAAGCAGAAGACGTGACCTTCCCACTGACTTCTTACCAAGATAAAGAACTTTGCTTTTCCTGACCGCTCCAGGTTCTGGAAGGATACACCCCAGATAAGTATGTCTCTATTACTGTTTGTTCATATAGAGAGTCAGTTGTGGAGTCAGTCTCTGAGTATCCGACCTGTCTCTGATGATGAACAAAAGACCTAATAAAGGGGAGATTAAGGTAAATTAAGGTGCACACTTTGTAAGAACATTTCACGTGCAGGTTACCTTGTATATAGTTAAACAAGGCAGTTCAACTCAGAGACAGACTCATTATTGCTTTACGTGACTGTGTATTGATGGAGATAGGAGTGGTGGAGTCTCATCTGACTGGTGTATTCAATATTATATCCTCTGCATTACGAGTCTCCTATGCTATATTATAAAATGTTAGCTAAAGATCACTCACTGCACAATAGTTTATATTCTTGTTTTGTAACAAATAATTGTTTTTGGTAAGGTTTATACAAAATCTATTAGGACTTGACTCATTTTCTTATGTATTTTATGTTTTTTTCATGTCATTATTTGTTGAACTTGGTTTTTTGTTGGTATAGATTATTCGATGGATTCTGTACCTGTGGCTCTACATTGGAGGTATGGAGGGATTTAATTTACTTAGATAACCTAGGAAGGAACATCCTATGACTCATTCTCTTAGAATAATCTCACATAATGTGAGAGGACTCAATATGGACGTCAAACATAGGACAGCACTAACCCAATATACTAAGGCTAAAGCAGACATTATTATGTTACAGGAAACTCACTTTACAAGCGAGATTATACCTAAATATTGGGCTAAAAATGTGACTCTTTCTTATCAATCGACTACTGATTAAAAAAAAAAGAGGGGTATCTATCCTACTACACCATTCCTTAAATTTCAGACTGAGGAGGTAATAACAGATCCTACTATTTGTAATGTATATGCCCCCAATGAAAAACAGGATGCTTCGTCTGCCATATATCACAACTTTTGACACAATGGTCACATTCCTGAATCATTTTGGCGGGGGATTTTAATATATCATTGACCCCTTACACAAATGAAACTGCCACTAAATTAACCAAAAAGCAGCATAGACACAATCATCTAGCCAAAACTATTAAATACTATTTATGGGCTCATAATATTCTAGACTCATGGGAAGCTAAATATGGGACCACCGTAGACTACAGCTTTTATTCAAACGCACATAAGACATACTCCAAAATGGATTATATTTTTGTAAGTCAAACTTTAATACCTAACGTCATTTCATCCTCAGTACAACCTTGTGTTTGGTCGACCATTCTGTGGTTCAGCTAGAGATGATAGGCATACTAAACAGGCATAGGCAACGCTCATGGATGATTGACCCGACTAGTCTAAAATTTCAACCCACACAACTAAAAATTTCAGAAGCCTTAAAAGAGTACTGGCGACTAAACAAAGGCACGACTAACAACACATTAAATACGTGGGCAGCCCATAAACCTTACCTTAGGGGTTTATTAATAAAGGAAAAATCGTTAGCCAATAAAAAGATACAGAACTAGAGAGACAGCACCAACACTCGCTATCAGATGCAACACTTCAGTTACTTCAAATTAAGAGGAAAACTGTAGCTAAAATATTGGAAGACTCCTTAGTAAGGGCTATTCAAATGCTAAAAGCACACTATTACCTACATTCAAATAAACCTGATAAATACCTTGCTCATAAACTTAGAGAAAGAATTAAAAACTTTTCCATTCCAGTTTTACAAAGACAGGATGGCACACGCACCTCACATCCACAAGAAATAGCTGATACGTTTGCAGACTATTACGCCTCCCTTTATGATGATCGTAAGGTGGAGTGGTCCTCGCATACACAGGAGCAGCTTAAGAGCTTCCTGGACAGAGCTAAAGTTAATAAGTTAGGTCAACAGGAGAGGAAAAGATTGGACGCTAAAATTACTGAACAAAAAATATTAAGAGCAATAAAAGATCTGAAACCATAAAAAGCTGCCGGACCAGATGGTTTCCATAAGGCTTATTATAAATCGTTCAAGATAGAAATAGTCCCTCATTTGCAAAAGTTTTGTAATGATGTTATGCAAGGCAAGGAAATTCCCACAAATTTCTTACGGGAGAAAATAGTGGTAATTCCTAAGGCGGGTAAGAATTTAGAGAAGTGCAAGAGCTACAGACCGATTTCATTGAACAATAAGCATGTTAAAATCCTAACTAAGATCCTGGCCAACAGAATGAAGACAATCATCCCGCAGCTGGTCCATCCGGACCAGGTGGGCTTTGTGACTGATTGAGGGGCACCAGATAATGTAAGAAGAACTGTGGCTTTGGTGGATTATCTGGTGGGTACTTAAACGCCTTCTCTGCACCTGTCTTTGAATGCAGAGAAGGCGTTTGACAGGGTAGATTGGACATATATGCTGAAATGGACTTTGATGGGAGTTTTATGAGAGCTCTGAAAGGGATCTACTCCACTCCAACGGCTGTCATTAGGGCAGCTGGTTTCCAATAGAGAAATATTAACATCCTTAATAACGAGACAGGGTTGCCCACTATCACCAATTTTGTTCGCCCTTTGGATTGAGCCACTGGCGGCATGCTTTCGGAATACCCCAGAAATATCAGGCATTAAACTTAAGAACTTAGAAACTCTCGTTTTTTGCGGATGATGTTCTTTTGACTTTGACTAAGCCCCTAGTGTCCCTCCCACATCTGTACCAAGTTCTACAGGACTTTTCCTTGATTTCTGGTTATAAGATAAACTTAGATAAATGCGGGGCTTTGCCTATAGCATTACCACCACACACTGAGAAATTTATTGAAACTAACTTTGACTTGTCCTGGGCCAAAAGAGCCATTCCTTATTTGGGGGTAAAGATAGCTACACAAGATGCAATCAATGATAAATAATTATTTAAGAGGAGATAGACAGGCTCGAATAGCTTCACGTACTCTGGCGCTACATAGACAGTTGGGAGGGGTGGGCTTTCCAAATTTGAATGATTATTATCAGGCAGCCAGAGTATCACAGGCATCCTTACTGAGTAAGAATAATAAAAACATCCTCTGGACTAGAATAGAAGCTGACCTGGGGGGATTGATGAACCCTGCAGATATATTGTGGGACTTTACACGAAAACTTTATAAGCAGGATTATAGTTCAATTGTCACTACTGATACTGTTAGATTGTGGAGGTCCCTAAAGGGATCATTGGCACTAGTTCCCCCGAGATCACAAACTATCCCCCTGAAGTACCTCTTGCATGCAGATTTGCACCAACAGGTAGGGAAATGGTTTAATAAGGGGTTATATAGAGTGGCAGATTTTTTGGATGGTGGGAGAATTCAGACTTATGCTCAGATTCAAGAGAGAGTTCAACTATTGAAGCTACAGTGGTTTATATATCTAAAGATTTCCTCAGCCATAAATAAATATTGCTTCCCATGGCCAATACAAACATATACTACGCTAGAACGCATAGGTACTGACCCCAAGAGACAAAAAAAAGACGATCTCCATAATATACTTAACTTTACAGGAAATTACATCTACTGATACCTCACTACTTATAGATAAGTGGATAAAAGATACTGGCTTAGACCTCCCAAAAGACGAATGGATCCAAATTTTATCTGACTCAGGTAGAGGGTTGACAGGTGCTGACTTAAAGGAAAATTGTATCACAATGGCCTTTAGATGGTACCTCACCCTGGAGAGAACTTCTCACTTTGTTAGGGAGGGTTTGAGGTATTGTTATAGAGGTTGCGGACAAGTAGGAACCTATCTGCACATGTGGTGGGAGTGTACTAAGGTTAGGGGGATTTGGGATAAGTTACAGAGACTGTTAAGTAAGATTTTACAGGAACCTGTCCTTCTGCCTGTGGCTCAAGCTCTTTTAATCCAAAAGCTTACTTTGTTTAATGTGGCAATTAACACATTTATTAAAACTCTTTGCACAGCAACTAGAATGTGTATTGCCAGACGGTGGAAGGTGGGGGCCCCAGAGTGGTGGGATATTATGGATAAAATTAACTATATATATATAGAATGTCAGAATTAACAGCCACAATCACAGGGACGAGAGAGCAGTTTACCAGGATCTGGTTCCATTGGATTATGCAGTATGAGGAGAGAACTGCACATTAGTAGGGGATTTATATAACTGTATGTACCGGACAGGTCCTTTAAATTCAAATTTAAATATTTAGTATTGGGAACCAAGGGAGTAAGATTTGTTGTTCCCCAACCATACCTTGAAAAGGAACTATTTAGCTTCAGTTAGATTCCAAAGTAGATAACCGCACACAAAGACCACACAGTTGTTTTAAATAAGTGTTTTATTGGTTATAAAAGTTTGTTTTTATGATAATATTAAAGGGACACTGAACCCAAAAATGTTCTTTTGCGATTCAGATAGAGCATGGAGTTATAAGCAACTTTCTAATTTACTCCTATTATCAAATTTTCTTTATTCTCTTGTTATCTTTATTTGAAATGCAAGAAAGTAAGTTTAGATGCCGGCCCATTTTTTATGAATGTCACCCAAACCAGACAGCTAAGGCTACCCCCCACCCCCTACAACCTCACCCCTGTTGTTTCTCAGTGGTTTTGGGCTCCTCAGAGCAACCACAATCTCTGGAAGCTTTTGTTTGTTTTGTGAAGAGCTGGTGTATGACCAGGAAAACCCTCCTAAGCTGGCCGGGCTCCTGGAACTCCCAGTCGGCCGCCTCACAACGGACACCCACCTAACTCCTCTCAGGCTGGCCGGGCTCCTGGAACTCCCGGTCAGCCACAGGACAGCAGGACACCCATTAACTATACCCCTGGTCGCTCCAGCAACCATGTGCCCCAGAGATCCTCTCTTTGGGGATTAGTAGCCCCTAGGGAGGACAAGAGGTGGAGGAATTACCGGAGGGGAGCTGCTTTTGGAACCGTCATCTGGGGACTGAGAGCTTTCAAAGGACACCCTGGAAGTGCCGCCGCTCCCCCGGGATCACCCAAAAACCGTCACCACTGTGTCCTCGGATTCTGTGGGACTATGGTTGCTATGGAGGTGCTGGTCAGTCTGGAGGGACAGGAATGGCGGGAAAACTGTGGCATTGTCTCCCTGTTTTATCAAGATGTGTGTGTGTATAAATGATGTGTGTTTGTCCCAATAAAGGCAGTTATTTTTTCACCTGAATGCTAGTCTGTCTAGTTATTTGGGTGGGCTCCAGCTTACATCACTTTCCTGGGCTACATAGCAGCCTGTTCCAGGCAGAGGAAGGACACTTCGGCAGAACTACCTAGTCTGGGTAGCTGGAGTCTGCCACAGGATGGGACCCTGGGTACTGGTGCTGTCGGGCATCAGGGGTGGCTACAGGCTGTGGTCACTGGCCAGCTACATAGCTGCAGTCAGCAGGGAGGAAGCAGGACCCGTTTGGCGGAGTTCCCCATTTGGGGTAGCCGGGGTATCCGTCACAATGAACAACCTGGGTTGTCCTTGCTGATTGGTGGATAAATTCATCCACCAATAAAAAAAATGCTGTCCAGAGGTCTGAAAAAAAAAAAAAGCTTAGATGCTTTCTTTTTCAAATAAAGATAGCAAGAGAATGAAGAAAATTTAATAATAGGAGTAAATTAGAAAGTTGCTTAAAATTGCATGTTCTATCTGAATCACAATAGAAAAAATTTGGGTTCAGTGTCACTCTAAAATCACAGAAGTTGAATGCATTTGCAGGATGGGATGTAGGTATAGGGCTGGGTGACATCTAATGGTATCTGGACTGGGGTGACTCCGTCCCAGGGGTTAATGATTGTTTTAAAGGAGAAAGGAAGAGTTGCCAGTGTGCTTCTTTCTGAAATGAATAAGGAATGTTAGGTACCCAATAAGAAACAGTA
Organism: Bombina bombina; assembly: GCF_027579735.1. Taxonomy (NCBI): domain Eukaryota; kingdom Metazoa; phylum Chordata; class Amphibia; order Anura; family Bombinatoridae; genus Bombina; species Bombina bombina. The sequence continues at coordinate 247,141,500 of NC_069507.1, forward strand.
ACTTAACAAGCTGCATTGACAAAGGTTGTGGGACTTATTTCAATGGACACTGGGAGGCCTTCAACATTCCACACTGGGACATTTCCAACTCCACACGCACATGTAAAGGGGGGGGGGGGGGGGCGGTGGTCCAGCTCAGAGGATAAATATTGCATTGTATGTTCTGCTATGATGCCTGTCCTGATGCCCCTGTGTGTTATTTTCTCTCTATCTGATGTGAAATATTTCAACTAAATGTATTTTTAAAATTGAACCCATAAAATGACTGCAAAAAAAACATAATTTATGCTTACCTGATAAATTCCTTTCTTCTGTTGTGTGATCAGTCCACGGGTCATCATTACTTCTGGGATATAACTCCTCCCCAACAGGAAATGCAAGAGGATTCACCCAGCAGAGCTGCATATAGCTCCTCCCCTCTACGTCAGTCCCAGTCATTCGACCAAGAATCAACGAGAAAGGAGTAACCAAGGGTGAAGTGGTGACTGGAGTATAATTTAAAAGATATTTACCTGCCTTAAAACAGGGCGGGCCGTGGACTGATCACACAACAGAAGAAAGGAATTTATCAGGTAAGCATAAATTATGTTTTCTTCTGTTATGTGTGATCAGTCCACGGGTCATCATTACTTCTGGGATACCAATACCAAAGCAAAAGTACACGGATGACGGGAGGGATAGGCAGGCTCATTATACAGAAGGAACCACTGCCTGAAGAACCTTTCTCCCAAAAATAGCCTCCGAAGAAGCAAAAGTATCAAATTTGTAAAATTTGGAAAAAGTATGAAGCGAAGACCAAGTTGCAGCCTTGCAAATCTGTTCAACAGAGGCCTCATTCTTAAAGGCCCAAGTGGAAGCCACAGCTCTAGTGGAGTGAGCTGTAATTCTTTCAGGAGGCTGCTGTCCAGCAGTCTCATAGGCTAAACGTATTATGCTACGAAGCCAAAAAGAGAGAGAGGTAGCAGAAGCTTTTTGACCTCTCCTCTGTCCAGAATAAACGACAAACAGGGAAGAAGTTTGGCGAAAATCTTTAGTTGCCTGCAAGTAGAACTTGAGGGCACGAACTACATCCAGATTGTGTAGAAGACGTTCCTTCTTTGAAGAAGGATTTGGACACAAGGATGGAACAACAATCTCTTGATTGATATTCCTGTTAGTGACTACCTTAGGTAAGAACCCAGGTTTAGTACGCAGAACTACCTTGTCTGAGTGAAAAATCAGATAAGGAGAATCACAATGTAAGGCTGATAACTCAGAGACTCTTCGAGCCGAGGAAATAGCCATTAAAAACAGAACTTTCCAAGATAACAATTTTATATCAATGGAATGAAGGGGTTCAAACGGAACACCCTGTAAAACGTTAAGAACTAAGTTTAAACTCCATGGCGGAGCAACAGCTTTAAACACAGGCTTGATCCTAGCTAAAGCCTGACAAAAGGCCTGGACGTCTGGATTTTCTGACAGACGCCTGTGTAACAAGATGGACAGAGCTGAAATCTGTCCCTTTAATGAACTAGCTGATAAACCCTTTTCTAAACCTTCTTGTAGAAAGGACAATATTCTAGGGATCCTAACCTTACTCCAGGAGAAACGTTTGGATTCGCACCAGTATAGGTATTTACGCCATATTTTATGGTAAATCTTTCTGGTAACAGGCTTCCTAGCCTGTATCAGGGTATCAATAACCGACTCAGAAAAACCACGTTTTGATAAAATCAAGCGTTCAATTTCCAAGCAGTCAGCTTCAGAGAAGTTAGATTTTGATGTTTGAATGGACCCTGTATCAGAAGGTCCTGTCTTAGAGGTAGAGACCAAGGCGGACAGGATGACATGTCCACTAGATCTGCATACCAAGTCCTGCGTGGCCATGCAGGCGCTATTAGAATCACTGATGCTCTCTCCTGTTTGATTTTGGCAATCAATCGAGGAAGCAGCGGGAAGGGTGGAAACACATAAGCCATCCCGAAGTTCCAAGGTGCTGTCAAAGCATCTATCAGAACCGCTCCCGGATCCCTGGATCTGGACCCGTAGTGAGGAAGTTTGGCGTTCTGGCGAGACGCCATGAGATCTATCTCTGGTTTGCCCCAACGTCGAAGTATTTGGGCAAAGACCTCCGGATGAAGTTCCCACTCCCCCGGATGAAAAGTCTGGCGACTCAAAAAATCCGCCTCCCAGTTCTCCACTCCCGGGATGTGGATTGCTGACAGGTGGCAAGAGTGAGACTCTGCCCAGCGAAATATCTTTGATACTTCCATCATTGCTAGGGAGCTTCTTGTCCCTCCCTGATGGTTGATGTAAGCTACAGTCGTGATGTTGTCCGACTGAAACCTGATGAACCCCCGAGTTGTTAATTGGGGCCAAGCCAGAAGGGCATTGAGAACTGCTCTCAATTCCAGAATGTTTATTGGAAGGAGACTCTCCTCCTGATTCCATAGTCCCTGAGCCTTCAGAGAATTCCAGACAGCGCCCCAACCTAGTAGGCTGGCGTCTGTTGTTACAATTGTCCAGTCTGGCCTGCTGAATGGCATCCCCCTGGACAGGTGTGGCCGATAAAGCCACCATAGAAGAGAATTTCTGGTCTCTTGATTCAGATTCAGAGTAGGGGACAAATCTGAGTAATCCCCATTCCACTGACTTAGCATGCACAATTGCAGCGGTCTGAGGTGTAGGCGTGCAAAAGGTACTATGTCCATTGCCGCTACCATTAAGCCGATCACCTCCATGCATTGAGCTACTGACGGGTGTTGAATGGAATGAAGGACACGGCATGCATTTAGAAGCTTTGTTAACCTGTCTTCTGTCAGGTAAATCTTCATTTCTACAGAATCTATAAGAGTCCCCAAGAATGGAACTCTTGTGAGAGGAAAAAGAGAACTCTTCTTTTCGTTCACTTTCCATCCATGCGACCTTAGAAATGCCAGAACTAACTCTGTATGAGACTTGGCAGTTTGAAAGCTTGAAGCTTGTATTAGAATGTCGTCTAGATACGGAGCTACCGAAATCCCTCGCGGTCTTAGTACCGCCAGAAGGGCACCCAGAACCTTTGTGAAGATTCTTGGAGCCGTAGCCAATCCGAATGGAAGAGCTACAAACTGGTAGTGCCTGTCTAAGAAGGCAAACCTTAGATACCGGTGATGATCTTTGTGAATCGGTATGTGAAGGTAAGCATCTTTTAAATCCACTGTGGTCATGTACTGACCCTTTTGGATCATGGGTAAGATTGTCCGAATAGTTTCCATTTTGAACGATGGAACTCTTAGGAATTTGTTTAGAATCTTTAAATCTAAGATTGGCCTGAAAGTTCCCTCTTTTTTGGGAACCACAAACAGGTTTGAGTAGAACCCTTGTCCTTGTTCCGACCGCGGAACCGGATGGATCACTCCCATTAATAACAGATCTTGTACACAGCGTAGAAACGCTTCTTTCTTTATCTGGTTTGTTGACAACCTTGACAGATGAAATCTCCCTCTTGGGGGAGATAATTTGAAGTCTAGAAGGTATCCCTGAGATATGATCTCTAGCGCCCAGGGATCCTGAACATCTCTTGCCCAGGCCTGGGCGAAGAGAGAAAGTCTGCCCCCCACTAGATCCGGTCCCGGATCGAGGGCTCTCGGTTCATGCTGTCTTTGGGGCAGCAGCAGGTTTCCTGGCCTGCTTGCCCTTGTTCCAGGACTGGTTAGGTTTCCAGCCTTGCCTGTAACGAGCAACAGCTCCCTCCTGTTTTGGTGCAGTGGAGGTTGATGCTGCTCCTGTTTTGAAATTCCGAAAGGGACGAAAATTAGACTGTCTAGCCTTAGCTTTGGCTTTGTCTTGAGGTAGGGCGTGGCCCTTACCTCCTGTAATGTCAGCGATAATTTCTTTCAAACCGGGCCCGAATAAAGACTGCCCCTTGAAAGGTATATTAAGTAATTTGGACTTAGAAGTAACATCAGCTGACCAGGATTTTAGCCACAGCGCCCTACGTGCCTGGATGGCGAATCCTGAATTCTTAGCCGTAAGTCTGGTTAAATGTACTACGGCCTCCGAAATGAATGAATTAGCTAGTTTAAGGACTCTAAGCCTGTCCGTAATGTCGTCTAGCGTAGATGAACTAAGGTTCTCTTCCAGAGACTCAATCCAAAATGCTGCCGCAGCCGTAATCGGCGCGATACATGCAAGGGGTTGCAATATAAAACCTTGTTGAACAAACATTTTCTTAAGGTAACCCTCTAATTTTTTATCCATTGGATCTGAAAAAGCACAGCTATCCTCCACCGGGATAGTGGTACGCTTAGCTAAAGTAGAAACTGCTCCCTCCACCTTAGGGACCGTTTGCCATAAGTCCCGAGTGGTGGCGTCTATTGGAAACATCTTTCTAAATATTGGAGGGGGTGAGAACGGCACACCGGGTCTATCCCACTCCTTAGTAACAATTTCAGTTAGTCTCTTAGGTATAGGAAAAACGTCAGTACTCGCCGGTACCGCAAAGTATTTATCCAACCTACACAATTTCTCTGGTATTGCAACGGTGTTACAATCATTGAGAGCTGCTAAAACCTCCCCTAGTAATACACGGAGGTTCTCCAATTTAAATTTAAAATTTGAAATATCTGAATCCAATCTGTTTGGATCAGAACCGTCACCCACAGAATGAAGCTCTCCGTCCTCATGCTCTGCAAGCTGTGACGCAGTATCAGACATGGCCCTAGTATTGTCAGCGCACTCTGTTCTCACCCCAGAGTGATCACGCTTGCCTCTTAGTTCTGGTAATTTAGACAAAACTTCAGTCATAACAGTAGCCATATCTTGTAATGTTATCTGTAATGGCCGCCCAGATGTACTAGGCGCCATAATATCACGCACCTCCCGGGCGGGAGATGCAGGTACTGCCGCGCGAGGCGAGTTAGTCGGCATAACTCTCCCCTCGCTGTTTGGTGAAATTTGTTCAAATTGTACAGATTGACTTTTATTTAAAGTAGCATCAATACAGTTAGTACATAAATTTCTATTGGGCTCCACCTTGGCATTGGAACAAATGACACAGATATCTTCCTCTGAGTCAGACATGTTTAACACACTAGCAATAAACTTGCAACTTGGTTATAATCTTTTTTAGCAAAAACGTACTGTGCCTCAAAGAGGTACTAAACGATTAAATGACAGTTGAAATAATGAACTGAAAAACAGTTATAGCATCAAACTTTAAAACAACACAACTTTTAGTAAAGGTTTGTTCCCATTAGTAAAATAACAATAATTAAATTTGACATAAAAAATTACAGAGCAACGTTTTTATTCACAGTCAATATAAAATTCTCACAGCTCTGCTGAGAGAATCTACCTCCCTCCAAAGAAGTTTGAAGACCCCTGAGATCTGTCAGAGATGAACCGGATCATGCAGGAAATATAAGAGTAGCTGACTGGAAATTTTTGATGCGTAGCAAAGAGCGCCAAAAACGGCCCCTCCCCCTCACATACAGCAGTGAAGAGAAACGAAACTGTCACAATTAAAAGCAAACAACTGCCAAGTGGAAAATAATGCCCAAATATTTATTCACTCAGTACCTCAGAAATGTAAACGATTCTACATTCCAGCAAAAACGTTTAACATGATAAATACTTATTAAAAGGATTAGTGACTTTTAACAGAGTAGTTCCGGTGAAATACCATCCCCAGAATACTGAAGTGTATACATACATGTCATTATAACGGTATGGCAGGATTTTCTCATCAATTCCATTCAGAAAATAAAAACTGCTACATACCTCAATGCAGATTCATCTGCCCGCTGTCCCCTGATCTGAAGCTTTTACCTCCCTCAGATGGCCGAGAACAGCAATATGATCTTAACTACTCCGGTTAAAATCATAGTAAAAAACTCTGGTAGATTCTTCCTCAAACTCTGCCAGAGAAGTAATAACACGCTCCGGTGCTATTGTAAAATAACAAACTTTTGATTGAAGTCATAAAAACTAAGTATAATCACCATAGTCCTCTCACACATCCTATCTAGTCGTTGGGTGCAAGAGAATGACTGGGACTGACGTAGAGGGGAGGAGCTATATGCAGCTCTGCTGGGTGAATCCTCTTGCATTTCCTGTTGGGGAGGAGTTATATCCCAGAAGTAATGATGACCCGTGGACTGATCACACATAACAGAAGAAAAATGTTTTCCTTTTTTGTTTCATTTTTGTTATGGCACTGAAATTAATATTGAAATAGAAAAAGTTAAAAAAAAATCTCGGTATGATAAAAAAATGTCAGAAAGAAAAAAAAAAAGTCTTCAGCACAGTGGTGAGATAATGATTGTCAGTGAAAGGGTTACTGTGAATATCTCCCTGGGAGAGCAAGTGAACGCACACAGTGACACTGACATAACCACAAATACATACCTGTTCTTCCGGGTTGGCAGTTAGCTCAGCAGTTACTTCTTGGTCCTTAACATTAACAGTTAACAACTCCTTCGGGAGTTCGAGTCCTGCGGGCGCTATCTAACCCTTTTGCCACCCCCTCTAAAAAGTCTACAGTAGGTAACTGTAACAATACTGTATTGTTGTAAGATACATTTTAACCTTTAGCCACAAAAATGAGCTAAAATACATTGCTACAGGATTGTTAAAGCTGGCAACTAAATTGTTACATTGTATGTTCATTTATGGTTAAAGGGGCAAAAATGCATAAAAATGCTCTTGTGTTAGAATAGTTTATTACTGCACTGTCCCTGCAAAGGTCTTAAACACATAGGTAAAGCCACAGTCTCTGGAATATTGTTATAGTTTAACAAAATAAATAATCCCTTTATTACCCATTCCCCAGTTGTGCATAACCAACACTGTTAGATTGATATATATTTTACCTCTATGATGACCTGCATCTAAGCCTCTGCAGACTGCCCCTTATCTCAGTGCTTTTTACAATCTTGCATTTTAGCCAATTAGTGCAGGCTCTTGTATAATCATTATTAATTTCCATAGAAGTGAACACAATGTTATATATAGATGGCACACATGAACTAGCACTGTCAAGCTGTAGTGGATGGTAGTGAGCACAATGTTATCTATATGGCACACATGAACTAGTACTGTCTGGCTGTTGTGCAATATTTAACAGCTTATAAAAGGCTGTATTGACATTTTTTAATAAGCACTGAGATAAGAGGCGGCCTGCAGGGGCTTAGAAATAGCAAACGTAGAGTTTATAAAGTGTATTAATATAACAGTGTTGTTTATGCAATGCTGGGGAATGGGTAATAAAGGTATTGTCTGTCTTTTTAATCAATAAGAATTTTCAAGTAGACTGTCCCTTTAAATTCAGCTTCAGAGCAACAATACATTGCTGGGAGCTAGCTGAATACTGGTGAGACAATGACAAGAAACGTGTGTAGGCTCCAATCACCAGTTGCTCCTGAGCCTACTTATATATGCTTTTCAACCAAGGATATAAAGGGAATGAAGTACACTTGACAGAAATGAATTGAAAAGCATTTTAAGAGTGCGTGCTTTTAGCTACTGCTATTATTTCTTTAAACAGAACATCCCATTTGTGCGTATTAATCCAGGTGATTCCAAACTCACTTCCCTCAAAGCACTAATACGTTTTAAAACAAAATATGGCACTTAAATCTGTCACATTCACATAACACATACTGTATCTATATACTGTGTGTAACAAAATATATTAATATTTGTATCACTTATCAAAGCGAGGTTTAGACACTGGAAAATCATATTAAACAAATGGTTTTGTTACTAATTTCCTCACTGACTTAGTATCATCACGGCATTGTAGAATTTCATACATACTGGTGTTTAACAAATGTTCCTGCCGCATCTATCTCACTTCAGTTGTTGCAAAGAATAGGAGCCGGACCATTTTTGGTTCAGCACCTGGGTAGTGCTTGCTGATTGGTGGCTAAATGTAGCCATGAAAGAAAACATTTGAGTTTAGTATCCCTTTAAAAGATTTTTCCTTTGCAAATAAATTGTAAAAACCAGATCATTCTGAGAAGCTCTTATATAACGTATTCTGGACAGACAGACAGAGACACAGACAGACAGACAGACAGATAAATACATAGTCAGTCAGGTAGATAGATAGATAGATAGATACAGACAAACAGATAGATAATCTGTTATTTGATCATTATTGTCATGTTACTGCCATTTTCAGTTGACACAATCATTACATTGTCAGCGGCACTTCTTTCCCTTATCAATGTGAAACATAACCCCATACATGTGCTAGTCTTATTTTTACTGATCACAATCCAAATTCTTGATAGTTAACAACAGATTTTCGTTGCTATTTTCATTTGTTAAGGACTTGATAAACCCTCAGAAAACACTTATTGGTATAAAGTGATCTGATGTAACAATACAAACATTACCTCCTTAGTAAATTATAGTAAAGAAAGTAATAAAATACAGCAGCAGAGAGACAGGTTCCCTGTACTCATAATTTGCTTTTATTAACCAAAGTGTATAGATTATATACATATAAAAACAGTGTGTGTGTGTGTAAGAGTACATATATATAAATACAGTGTGTGTGTGTGTGTGTGTAAGAGTACATATATATATATAAATACAGTGTGTGTGTGTAAGTAAGAGTACATATATATAAATACAGTGTGTGTAAGTAAGAGTACATATATATAAATACAGTGTGTGTGTGTGTGTGTGTAAGAGTACATATATATATAAATACAGTGTGTGTAAGTAAGAGTACATATATATAAATACAGTGTGTGTGTGTAAGAGTACATATATATAAATACAGTGTGTGTAAGTAAGAGTACATATATATAAATACAGTGTGTGTGTGTAAG
>NC_069507.1:247155306-247207806 GCF_027579735.1 Bombina bombina
GTGTGTGTAAGTAAGAGTACATATATATAAATACAGTGTGTGTAAGTAAGAGTACATATATATATAAATACAGTGTGTTTAAGTAAGAGTACATATATATATAAATACAGTGTGTGTGTGTAAGTAAGAGTACATATATATAAATACAATGTGTGTGTGTGTGTGTGTAAGAGTACATATATATATAAATACAGTGTGTGTGTAAGAGTACATATATATAAATACTGTGTGTGTAAGTAAGAGTACATATATATAAATACAGTGTGTGTGTGTAAGTAAGAATACATATATATAAATACAGTGTGTGTGTGTAAGAGTACATATATATATATATAAATACAGTGTGTCTAAGAGTACATATATATAAATACTGTGTGTGTAAGTAAGAGTACATATATATAAATACAGTGTGTGTGTGTGTGTAAGTAAGAGTACATATATATAAATACAGTGTGTGTGTGTAAGTAAGAGTACATATATATAAATACAGTGTGTGTAAGTAAGAGTACATATATATAAATACAGTGTGTGTGTGTAAGAGTACATATATATAAATACAGTGTGTGTAAGTAAGAGTACATATATATAAATACAGTGTGTGTAAGTAAGAGTACATATATAAATACAGTGTGTGTGTAAGTAAGAGTACATATATAAATACAGTGTGTGTGTGTAAGTAAGAGTACATATATAAATACAGTGTGTGTGTGTAAGTAAGAGTACATATATAAATACAATGTGTGTGTGTAAGAATATAAATACAGTGTGTATAAGTAAGACTACATATATATATAAATACAGTGTGTGTAAGTAAGAGTACATATATATATAAATACAGTGTGTATAAGTAAGAGTACATATATATAAATACAGTATGTATAAGTAAGACTACACATATATATATATAAATACAGTGTGTGTGTGTGTAAGAGTACATATATATAAATACAGTGTGTGTAAGTAAGAGTACATATATATAAATACAGTGTGTGTGTGTGTAAGTAAGAGTACATATATATAAATACAGTGTGTGTAAGTAAGACTACATATATATAAATACAGTGTGTGTAAGTAAGAGTACATATATATAAATACAGTGTGTGTGTGTAAGTAAGAGTACATATATATATAAATACAGTGTGTGTGTGTAAGTAAGAGTACATATATATAAATACAGTGTGTGTGTGTAAGTAAGAGTACATATATATAAATACAGTGTGTGTGTGTAAGTAAGAGTACATATATATATATATATATATATATATAAATACAGTGTGTGTAAGTAAGAGTACATATATATAAATACAGTGTGTGTAAGTAAGAGTACATATATATATATATATATATATATATAAATACAGTGTGTGTGTAAGTAAGAGTACATATATATATAAATACAGTGTGTGTAAGTAAGAGTACATATATAAATACAGTGTCTGTGTGTAAGTTAGAGTACATATATATAAATACAGTGTGTATAAGTAAGAGTACATATATATATATATATATATATAAATACAGTGTGTGTAAGTAAGAGTACATATATATATATATAAATACAGTGTGTGTGTGTAAGTAAGAGTACATATATATAAATACAGTGTGTGTGTGTAAGTAAGAGTACATATATATATATAAATACAGTGTGTGTGTGTGTAAGTAAGAGTACATATATATATATAAATACAGTGTGTGTGTGTAAGTAAGAGTACATATATATATATAAATACAGTGTGTGTGTGTAAGTAAGAGTACATATATATATATAAAATGTGTGTGTGTGTAAGAGTACATATATATATATAAATACAGTGTGTGTGTAAGAGTACATATATATAAATACTGTGTGTGTAAGAGTACATATATATAAATACAGTGTGTGTGTGTAAGTAAGAGTACATATATATAAATACAGTGTGTGTGTAAGTAAGAGTACATATATATAAATACAATGTGTGTAAGTAAGAGTACATATATATAAATACAGTGTGTGTAAGTAAGAGTACATATATATATATATATAAATACAGTGTGTGTATGTAAGAGTACATATATATATAAATACAGTGTGTGTGTGTAAGTAAGAGTACATATATATAAATACAGTGTGTGTGTGTAAGTAAGAGTACATATATATAAATACAGTGTGTGTGTGTGTGTGTGTGTGTGTAAGAGTACATATATATAAATACAGTGTGTGTATGTAAGAGTACATATATATATAAATACAGTGTGTGTATGTAAGAGTACATATATATAAATACAGTGTGTGTGTAAGAGTACATATATATATAAATACAGTGTGTGTATGTAAGAGTACATATATATATAAATACAGTGTGTGTAAGTAAGAGTACATATATATAAATACAGTGTGTGTAAGTAAGAGTACATATATATACAGTGTGTGTAAGTAAGAGTACATATATATAAATACAATGTGTGTAAGTAAGAGTACATATACACTGTGTGCAGAATTATCAGGCAAATGAGTATTTTGACCACATCATCCTCTTTATGCATGTTGTCTTACTCCAAGCTGTATAGGCTCGAAAGCCTACTACCAATTAAGCATATTAGGTGATGTGCATCTCTGTAATGAGAAGGGGTGTGGTCTAATGACATCAACACCCTATATCAGGTGTGCATAAATATTAGGCAACTTCCTTTCCTTTGGCAAAATGGGTCAAAAGAAGGACTTGACAGGCTCAGAAAAGTAAAAAATAGTGAGATATCTTGCAGAGGGATGCAGCACTCTTAAAATTGCAAAGCTTCTGAAGCGTGATCATCGAACAATCAAGCGTTTCATTCAAAATAGTCAACAGGGTCGCAAGAAGCGTGTGGAAAAACCAAGGCGCAAAATAACTGCCCATGAACTGAGAAAAGTCAAGCGTGCAGCTGCCAAGATGCCACTTGCCACCAGTTTGGCCATATTTCAGAGCTGCAACATCACTGGAGTGCCCAAAAGCACAAGGTGTGCAATACTCAGAGACATGGCCAAGGTAAGAAAGGCTGAAAGACGACCACCACTGAACAAGACACACAAGCTGAAACGTCAAGACTGGGCCAAGAAATATCTCAAGACTGATTTTTCTAAGGTTTTATGGACTGATGAAATGAGAGTGAGTCTTGATGGGCCAGATGGATGGGCCTGTGGCTGGATTGGTAAAGGGCAGAGAGCTCCAGTCCAACTCAGACGCCAGCAAGGTGGAGGTGGAGTACTGGTTTGGGCTGGTATAATCAAAGATAAGCTTGTGGGGCTTTTTCGGGTTGAGGATGGAGTCAAGCTCAACTCCCAGTCCTACTGCCAGTTTCTGGAAGACACCTTCTTCAAGCAGTGGTACAGGAAGAAGTCTGCATCCTTCAAGAAAAACATGATTTTCATGCAGGACAATGCTTCATCACACGCATCCAAGTACTCCACAGCGTGGCTGGCAAGAAAGGGTATAAAAGAAGAAAAACTAATGACATGGCCTCCTTGTTCACCTGATCTGAACCCCATTGAGAACCTGTGGTCCATCATCAAATGTGAGATTTACAAGGAGGGAAAACAGTATCTGGGAGGCTGTGGTTGCTGCTGCACGCAATGTTGATGGTGAACAGATCAAAACACTGACAGAATCCATGGATGGCAGGCTTTTGAGTGTCCTTGCAAAGAAAGGTGGCTATATTGGTCACTGATTTGTTTTTGTTTTGTTTTTGAATGTCAGAAATGTATATTTGTGAATGTTGAGATGTTATATTGGTTTCACTGGTAAAAATAAATAATTGAAATGGGTATATATTTGTTTTTTGTTAAGTTGCCTAATAATTATGCACAGTAATAGTCACCTGCACACACAGATATCCCCCTAAAATAGCTATAACTAAAAACAAACTAAAAACTATTTCCAAAACTATTCAGCTTTGATATTAATTAGTTTTTTGGGTTCATTGAGAACATGGTTGTTGTTCAATAATAAAATTAATCCTCAAAAATACAACTTGCCTAATAATTCTGCACTCCCTGTATATAAATATAGTGTGTGTGTAAGAGTACATATATATATAAATACAGTGTGTATAAGTAAGAGTACATATATATATAAATACAGTGTGTATAAGTAAGAGTACATATATATAAATACAGTGTGTGTATAAGTAAGAGTACATATATATAAATACAGTGTGTGTGTATAAGAGTAAATATATATAAATACAGTGTGTGTGTATAAGTAAGAGTACATATATATAAATACAGTGTGTGTAAGTAAGAGTACATATATGTATAAATACAGTGTGTGTGTAAGTAAGAGTACATATATATATATAAATACAGTGTGTGTAAGTACATATATATATATATATATATATATATATATATATATATATATAAATACAGTGTGTGTAAGTAAGAGTACATATATATATATATATATATATATATATATACATACAGTGTGTGTAAGTAAGAGTACATATATATATATATATATATATATATAAATACAGTGTGTGTAAGTAAGAGTACATATATATAAATGCAGTGTGTGTAAGAGTACATATATATATAAATACAGTGTGTGTAAGTAAGAGTACATATATATAAATGCAGTGTGTGTAAGTAAGAGTACATATATATATAAATACAGTGTGTGTAAGAGTACATATATATAAATACAGTGTGTGTAAGAGTACATATATATAAATACAGTGTGTGTAAGTAAGAGTACATATATATAAATACAGTGTGTGTAAGTAAGAGTACATATATATAAATACAGTGTGTGTAAGAGTACATATATATATATATAAATACAGTGTGTGTAAGTAAGAGTACATATATATATATAAATACAGTGTGTGTAAGTAAGAGTACATATATATATATAAATACAGTGTGTGTAAGTAAGAGTACATATATATATATATATATATATATATAAATACAGTGTGTGTAAGTAAGAGTACATATATATATATATATATATAAATGCAGTGTGTGTAAGTAAGAGTACATATATACATATATATATATATATATATAAATACAGTGTGTGTAAGTAAGAGTACATATATATTAATACAGTGTGTGTAAGTAAGAGTACATATATATAAATACAGTGTGTGTAAGTAAGAGTACATATATATATATATATATATATAAATGCAGTGTGTGTAAATAAGAGTACATATATATATATATATATATAAATACAGTGTGTGTAAGTAAGAGTACATATATATAAATACAGTGTGTGTGTGTAAGAGTACATATATATAAATACAGTGTGTGTGTGTGTAAGTAAGAGTATATATATATATAAATACAGTGTGTGTGTGTAAGTAAGAGTACATATATATATAAATACAGTGTGTGTAAGTAAGAGTACATATATATATATATAAATACAGTGTGTGTGTGTAAGTAAGAGTACATATATATAAATAAAGTGTGTGTAAGTAAGAGTACATATATATATATATAAATACAGTGTGTGTGTGTAAGTAAGAGTACATATATATATAAATACAGTGTGTGTAAGTAAGAGTACATATATATATATATATAAATACAGTGTGTGTGTGTGTAAGTAAGAGTACATATATATATATATATATATATATATATATATATATATATAAATGCAGTGTGTGTAAGTAAGAGTACATATATATAAATACAGTGTGTGTAAGTAAGAGTACATATATATATAAATACAGTGTGTGTAAGTAAGAGTACATATATATATAAATACAGTGTGTGTAAGTAAGAGTACATATATATAAATACAGTGTGTATAAGTAAGAGTACATATATATAAATACAGTGTGTATAAGTAAGAGTACATATATATAAATACAGTGTGTGTAAGTAAGAGTACATACAGTATATAAATACAGTGTGTGTAAGTAAGAGTACATATATATATATATAAATACAGTGTGTGTAAGTAAGAGTACATATATATAAATACAGTGTGTATAAGTAAGAGTACATATATATAAATACAGTGTGTATAAGTAAGAGTACATATATATAAATGCAGTGTGTGTAAGTAAGAGTACATATATATAAATGCAGTGTTTGTAAGTAAGAGTACATATATATAAATACAGTGTGTGTAAGTAAGAGTACATATATATAAATACAGTGTGTGTAAGTAAGAGTACATATATATATATATATATATATAAATACAGTGTGAGTAAGAGTACATATATATATATATATATATAAATACAGTGTGTGTAAGTAAGAGTACATATATATAAATGCAGTGTGTGTAAGTAAGAGTACATATATATAAATACAGTGTGTGTAAGTAAGAGTACATATATATAAATACAGTGTGTCTAAGTAAGAGTACATATATAAATACAGTGTGTGTAAGTAAGAGTACATATATATATAAAACAATGTAAATTGTGAGGTTGGTGGGGTGGAAGTCCTGGTGAGTTTCCATACTTTGGTTTGTAGGACTTGGCCCCTGATAATGCCCCTGTTCAAATCCCATAGAAAGTAACACATATATGTCTATGGAGCACAACACAACACCAATTAGCCTCTGTAAACACTTGTAGAAGCGATTAGTCAATGGAACACTAAAGCCAAATTAAACGTTCATGATTCACATAGAGCAAACACATTTAAACAACTTTCCAATTCGCTTCCATTATCTAAGTGTGCAAAATCTTTTTATTTGCTCACTGTCTGAGGCATCAGATCCTACTGAGCATGTGCAAGTTTCACAGCATATACATAAATGCATTTTGTGATTGGCTGATGGCTGTCACATGATGCAGTGGGAAGGAAAATAGAACTGACTTTAAAATTTGTCAGAAAAAATCTACTACTCGTTTCAAATTCAAACAAAGTGCTTTTGCATTGTCTTTTTATTATGTATTTACTGATTATGTTATAGTTAAGTGTTAAGTTCTCCTTTACCACACTGGCATGACAATTAACATTTATGGTTCAAACAGTGTGTACAACAATTGCAAAAAATAAACAAAACTTTCCAACTTACGTATATTATAACGTTCCTCTTTCTCTTGATTCCCTTTGTTAAACCCTAGCTTCTTTCTATAAGAGCATACTGAGGTATTCTCAGGCGAGTACACGTGTCTTCAGCACTATATGTTACAAGCACAGCTGCCATATGCTACATATTTCTTCTTCTGTAAATCCCCCTTTCACATCATTTACCGCTCTCCTTGTCCTGCTAGTGCAAATAACATATAAAGAAGGGACTAACCAACAGGTATATGGATTTGGACGCCTTTAAATATTAAGAGTTGTGTGCTTAGTACCACCAGCTATCCCCTAGAACACTGGCTTTAAAACCTGACCTCAGACCTCCCTAACCCGTCACATTTTGAGGAGATCTGAACTTGAGCACAGGGGAAATAATCAGTAGATTAGTAAACATAGTTATTATTCTTGCTCTCATCCAAGGTAATTTAGAAAACCTGGCTTGTTGGGAGGCCTAAGGACAGGTTTGAGAACCAGTGAGCTAGGACCAACACTCTGTTACAAATTAAAGCAGCACAAGGGGGGGGGATACAAATCCCAATATTTTAAAATTTGCTCTCCCAGTTGGATTGGTTGAACTGAGGGGGCAAAAAGTGCCCTGCCTTAGCCATGCCCATTTACAGGCTTGAGGAAACATAAACCACCTAGCCATGCCCCTTGACCAACAGCACCACCCACATAACGCAAGTGATTCCACCCATTGACCAACACTTTACCCACAGACTCCACCCACTGGCCTCCCTCAGTCCCCAGCCTCCTGGTCCCTACACCAAGCTCTGCAAATGTTTGAAATATACCAAAATAGTTTTGATAGGTAAAATAAAAATAAATACAAAAACAAGGCTCTATTTCTGTTTAAATGGAGTGATAGCAAAAATGTTAAAAAAAATCTGTTACTTTGGGCGTTTTCTCAAAAATTCCTGGTTATTATAGGGACAGTCTACTTGAAAATCTTTATTGTTAAAAAGATGGATAATCCCTTTATTACCCATTGCCCTGTTTTGTATAATGTGCACTGCTATATTAATAGACTTTGTATGTCTGTGATTACCTTGTATCTAAGCCTCTGCAGACTACCCCCTTATCTCAGTTCTTTTGACAAACTTGTTTTTAGCCAATCAGCACTGACTCATAAATAAGTCAATGGAATTGAGCATAATGTTATCTATAAGAGCACACACAAACTAACGCTATCTAGTTGTGAAAAACTGTTAAAATGCACTGAGATAAGATGCAGCCTTCAAGGACTTAGCATACAAACCTCCCTAGGCTTAGCTTTCAACAAAGACTGTCCCTTTAAATGTATTTTTAAAATTGGAACCATAAAATGGCTGCAAAAAAACGTGTTTTCCTTTTTTGTTGCATTTTTATGTAAGTTTTTTTTTTTTTGCATTTTTGTTATGACACTGAAATTAACCCTTTCAGTGCTAATGACGGCTCTGAGACGTCGCAGAGTTTCCCACTCAGGTGCTAACGACGGCTCAGAGCCGTCACTAGCACTCTCTCACCTTGAGGCAGATCTGGGGGCTCCTACCCAAGCGATTGGGCCTGTATAGTGAAAGCATCGCTGGGGCTGTACGTTATGTGCGCAGCTTAGAAGCCTGTATCTCAAGCATTTAAGCAGCTACAGACCCCCAAGACCCACTGTTGGAAAGGTAAATAGCCTAACC
The DNA here is from genome assembly GCF_027579735.1 of Bombina bombina. Lineage (NCBI taxonomy): Eukaryota > Metazoa > Chordata > Amphibia > Anura > Bombinatoridae > Bombina > Bombina bombina. Next base: position 247,163,992 of record NC_069507.1, read on the forward strand.
TTTCCAACAGTGTAAGTATTGGGGATCTGTGAAAAAAAGAAGTTAAACAATTTTCCCCCCCAAAAAATACAAAATAAAAAAACCTTTAAACAGCTTAGCACCCAGGTGGGAAAGTACTTAGCACTCAAATGGTTAATATTTTTTTAAAAAAATAAAGTTTAAAAAAATCTAGTTATGTTAAAAAAATAGTAGAAAGATTAAAAAAAAAGTCTTCAGCACAGTGGTGAGATAATGATTGTCAGTGAAAGGGTTACTGTGAATATTTCCCTGGGAGAGCAAGTGAACGCACACAGTGACACTGACACATAAACACAAATACATACCTGTTCTTCTGGGTTGGCAGTTAGCTCAGCAGTTACTTCTCGAACTTAACAAGCGTTAACAACTCCTTCAGGAGTTCGAGTCCTGCGGGCGCTATCTAACCCTTTTGTCACCCCCTTTAAAAAGTCTACGTTTAATTTGCTATTCAACCAACCTTTAAAAAATCTAGTTATTTACAGTAGGTAACTGTAACAATATTGTATTGTTGTAAGATACATTTTAACCCTTAGCCACAAAAATGAGCTAAAATACATTGCTACAGGATTTGTTGATGCTGGCAACTAAGTGGTTACATATGTTCATTTATGGTTAAAGGGGCATAAGTGCATAAAAAAATGCTCTTGTGTTAGAATAGTTTATTACTACACTGTCCCTTAAACACATAGGCAAAAGTGACAGTCTCTGGAAAATTGTTATAGTCTAAAAAGATAGATAGAATCCCTTTTTTACCCATTCCCCAGGTTTGCATAACCAACACTGTTATACTAATACACACTTTACCACTATGATTACCTGTATCCAAGCCTCTGCAGACTGCCCCTTATCTCAGTGATTTTACAATCATTATACTTATGGCACACATGATCTAGCACTGTCTGGTTGTTGTGCACGATTTAAAAAGCTAAAAAAGGCTGTATTAAAAGATTGTAATAAGCACTGAGATAAGAGGCGGCCTACAGGGGCTTAAAAACAGCAGAGTTTATAAAGTGTATTAATATAACAGTGTTGGCTATGCAAAGTTGTGGAATGGGTAATAAAGGGATTGTCTATCTTTATCAATAAGTATTTTCAAGTAGACCGTCCCTTTAAATTCAGCTTCAGAGCAATAATACAGTGCTGGGAGCTAGCTGAAGACTGATAAGGCAATGACAAGAAACATATGTGTGTAGGCTCCAATAACCAGTTGCTCCTGAGCCTACCAATGTATGCTTTTCAACCAAGGATATAAAGAGAATGACGTACACTTGACAGAAATTAATTGAAAAGCATTTTAAGAGTGCGTGCTTTAGCTACTGCTATTATTTCTTTAAACAGAACATCCCATTTGTGCGTATTAATCCAGGTGATTCCAAACTCACTTCCCTCAAAGCACTAATATGTTTTAAAACAAAATATGGCACTTAAATCTGTCACATTCACATAACACATATTATCTATATACTGTGTGTAACAAAATATACCAATATTTGTATCACTTATCAAAGCAAGGTTTAGACACTGGAAAATCATATTAAACAAATGATTTTGTTACTAATTTCCTTGCTGACTTAGTATCACGGCATTGTAGATTTTCATATATACTGGTGTTTAACACATGTACCTACCGCATCCATCTCACTTCGCTTATTGCAAATAAATTGTACAAACCAGATCATTCTGAGAAGCTCTTATATAAAGTATTCTAGACAGACAGACAGACAGATAGATAGATAAATAGATAGATAGATAGATGGACGGATAGATACAAAGTTCATAGAGATAATCTGTTTGCCCCTCAAAATTGAATTTCCAGAACCATCACTTAATACATTCAATTGAAAGCAAGAACACTAGACAATTGTTAAAATGAATGTAAAGTTTCATCAAGTAGTGCCCGGTTTTTAAAAATACTATTAAAAACAGGGGCACTTTCATTGATGAAACTTTACAGTGCACTGCATATATACTTACATCTTGGTCTTGAAAGCCGCTCCAGCCCGTCGCAAGCCTCTTCCTACGTTAGCAATGATGATTCCGGCATACTCCAATCACGGCTCCCCCCCCGGGGAAGCATTGCCTAAAGCAACGCCGTGATTGGAGGAAGGCCGGAATCGTCATTTCTGATGTAGGAAGAGGCTTGCGACGGGCTGGCGAAGCGCTGGATCAGCTTTCAAGACGAAGAGGTAAGTATTTCTACAAATATGGTGCACTGTAAAGTTTCATCAATGAAAGTGCCCCTGTTTTTATTAGTATTTTTAAAAACCGGGCACTACTTGATGAAACTTTACATTCGCTTTAAGTATTAATAAAATAATTTCAAAGACACATTAGATTCAGCATCCAGTGCACCAGGAAGAGATTGTACCATAAAGTCAGACTGCAGACGCAAAAACCCTGCAAAAAGAAGGTGTTTATCAATCTGTTTGTAGTCAGTGAAGTCTTGATTCATGTTCTGGGTCCTTGTCTGTGATCCTGGGGACAGCAGCTGTGAATCTGGGATAATATCTCTCTGAAGTATAAAAACAATTCAGTCCTGATATGTAATTTGGGCTAATTTTATCCTGCTGCAGGGAAGAAGCCTTATTTATCTCGTCTGTATGGAAGGAAACATCAATACAGCTGGAACTGACTTCCTATTAATTGTTGCTTAACTTGACTGTCTTTTAGCAGATTCTGAATCCTGAAGACATAGTTGAAATAAGAATATTTATTCAGGGAATATTGCAGTTTCTACTGGGTTCTGTACATGTTTACTAAAGAGTAATTAGCACATGAAGTTAAAGGACCAGTCAATAGTGATGTCACAAACCTAAAAATTTTCGGTTCGCAAACGGCGGACTCGAACTTCCGGTATTGTTCGCGAACCCGTGAACCGCCATTGAATTCAATAGGCAGGCGAACTTTAAAACCTACAAGGACTCTTTCTGGCCACAATAGTGATGGAAAAGTTGTTTCAAGGGTACTAACACCTGGACTGTCGCATGCCGGAGGGGGATCCCTGGCAAAACTCCCATGGAAAATTACATAGTTTATGCAGAGTCTGCTTTTAACCCATAATGGGCCTAAATCAACTAACATTCCCAAATTGTTTGCAATAATGTGCTTTAAAACATCAGTTATGATGTCGTATCTATCAGGTAGTGTAAGGGTTACGGCCGCATCACAGTGACAGAGCAAACTCCAAGTGTTACGCACCGCAATCAACCGCAAACAGTCCACTTGCACAACCACGAGATAGATAGATTTGATAGATAGATACATAGATTACATAGCACAAAAGTATGCAGGCAGGAGGTAAATGCAATTCAAGGACACTAGGAGACTGAATACTGACAGTCAAAACAGTGATGATTGACAATTTTTGCAATACTGTTAAAAGAAATATGATTGCTGGCAATAATTGGCTAGGTGGGCCTGGCACACAGCAGGCTGCAAGGCAGGAGGAAAGTGCAATTCAATGGCACAAGCAAACTGAGGATTCACAACAACTATTACCAAAAATTTAAATTTTTAATTATTAAGAATACTGTGACAACAAATATGATTGGTGTAAATATTTTGAAAGTAGGCCTGGCACACAGGCTTGGAAGGCAGTAGAAAAGTGCAATTCAATGGCACAAGCAAACTGAGGATTAAGATCAACAATCAATTTTTTTTTAATTTTAATTAGTAACTATACTGTGACAACAATTATGATTGGTGTAAATAGTTGGCTAGACGGCCTGGCACAAAAGGCTGGCAGGCAGGAGGTAAATGCAATTCAAGGACACTAGGAGACTGAATACTGACAGTAAAAACAGTGATGATTGACAATTTTTGCAATACTGTTAAAAGAAATATGATTGCTGGCAATAATTGGCTAGGTGGGCCTGGCACACAGCAGGCTGCAAGGCAGGAGGAAAGTGCAATTCAATGGCACGAGCAAACTGAGGATTCACAACAACTATTACCAAAAATTTAAATTTTTAATTATTAAGAATACTGTGACAACAAATATGATTGGTGTAAATATTTTGAAAGTAGGCCTGGCACACAGGCTTGGAAGGCAGTAGAAAAGTGCAATTCAATGGCACAAGCAAACTGAGGATTAAGATCAACAATCAAATTTTTTTTAATTTTAATTAGTAACTATACTGTGACAACAATTATGATTGGTGTAAATAGTTGCCTAGATGGCCTGGCACAAAAGGCTGGCAGGCAGGAGGCAAATGCAATTCAATGGCACTAGGAGACTGAATATTTGCAGTCCAAAAAATTATGATTTTTATTTTTTTATATACTGTTACAAGAATTATGATTGGTTCCACTAATTGGCTAGTTGGGCCTGGAAAACATGCTGGCAGGCAGTAGGAAAGTGCAATTCAATGGCACGAGCAAACTGAGGAATCACAAGCGATCAATTTGGAATTTTAAAGATTAACAATACTTTTACAAAAACTAGGATTGGTGGCACTAATTGGCTAGTTTGTGCCTGGCACACAGGCTGCCAGGCAGGAGGAAACTGCAATTCAATGGCACTAGTAGACTGAATATTTGAAGTACAAAAAATTATGATTTTTAATTTTTTGGATACTGTTACAAGAATTATGATTGGTGCCACTAATTGGCTAGTTGGGCCTGGCACACAGGCTGGCAGATATGAGTCGTGGATGGTAGGTAGGGCAGCAATTTAACACAGTATGCTGCGTAAGTGACAAAAACACAGGCCTGATAGAAAATTAAGTTAGATTACACTAGCAAAATATTTTAAAATTTTAGATTTTAATATTAAAATTATGTTAAGAAGTGCAATGCACATATGAGTGGTCGCACTGGCTGGCTGCTACATAGGGCAGCAATTAACAACAGTATGCTGTGACAGTCAGATAGACAGTTAGACACAGGCCTGATAGAAAATAAAATTAGATTACACTAGCATAATGATTTAAAGACATTTTTTGGAATTTAAAGAAAAAGGTTAAGCACATACATATGAGTCGTAGCTGATAGCCTTGGAAGGGCAGCTATTAAAAACAGTAGGCTCTCTAAGTCAGATACACACACGCCTGATAGAAAATACTATTAGATTACACTAGAAAAATGATTTAAATTATTTTTTTGGGGGGGAAATTAAAAAAAGGTTAAACACATATGAGTCGTGGCTCATAGACTAGGGAGGGCAGCAAGTAAACACAGTAGGCTCTGTATGTCAGCAAAACACACAGGCCTGATAGAAAATTATATTAGATTACACTATCAAACAAATTTAAACTTTTTTTTTATATATTTAAATTAAGGTGAAGAAGATATGACTGCTGAGTGGCTGCCTGGCACAGACCAATTAACCAAAAGAATGAAAAAAAATGAGGTATATTAATGCTGAGTGAGCCTGACAGACACAGGCCTGATAGTAAATGTAATTAGATTACACTAGCAAAATATATATATATTTTTTTAAATTTAAATTAATGTTATAAACGGATATTAACACTGGTGGCTGGCACAGAGCAATGAACCAGAGTATATGCTGTGTGACACAGGCCTGATAGAAAATGAAAAAAAATTACACTAGCAAAATAATTAAAATATTTGGTTAGTTAAATTTAAACTAATGTTGTTAGGGAGATATCAGTGGTGGCAGTAATCACAGCATATGCTGTGAGCCTTAAACACACAGCCTGAAAGCCAGGCAAATGCTAATAAAAAAAAAACGAAAAAAAAAAAACGGCACGAAATATAGCCCTAAAAAGGGCTTTTTGGGGTGCTGTGCTTGCAGCAGAGATGAGTGGAGTCCTTCTGGACTGTAGTGGACACTAAATACACTAGCCTAGCTATGTATTTCCCTATAATGTCAGGAGCACAAACACAACACGTCCTCTCATTAAGAAAGCAAGGTCGTTATGAGTCTAAAATGGCGGATTCCGAGTAGCTGGGAGGGTCTGTGAGGGAGTGTCTGATGTTGATTGGCTCTAATGTGTCAGACGGCTGTGACATACAGGGTCAAAGTTTCCTCAATGATGACACATAGGGGCGGATCGAACATCGCCATGTGTTCGCCCACAAACGCGAACAAGCTATGTTCGCTGTGAACCGTTCGCGGGCGAACAGTTCGGGACATCACTACCAGTCAACACAATATATTTGCATAATCAACAAATGCAAGATAACAAGACAATGCAATAGCTCTTAGTCTGAACTTCAAATGAGTAGTAGATTTTTTTTCTGACAATTTTAAAAGTTATGTCTTTTTCCACTCCCCCTGTACCATGTGACAGCCATCAACCAATCACAAATGCATACACGTACCATGTGACAGCCATCAGCCATTCACAAATGCATACACGCTTATTCTTGCACATGCTCAGTAGGAGCTGGTGACTCAAAAAGTTTAAATATAAAAAGACTGTGCACATTTAGTTAATAGAAGTAAATTGGAAAGTTGTTTAAAATGGCATGCTCTATCTGAATAATGAAAGTTTAATTTTGATTGAGTGTCCCTTTAAAGCTTAGGATAATACATTTATAGGTTTATAATGACTATTTGGAAGCATTTCAACACATTATTAATTTAGGAGTCGACATTAAATTGCCAGTAATGCACCTATTCATGTCAATGCCAATATAATAAAATAAGGAAGAAGTATATACAGGCTGTAAAAGAAATGTAGCCTTTACATATATATTTACAATATTTCAGACCCACTTTCAGCGCCACTTGTTTGGTCTTTTAGTTCCTATATGATATTTTTAATTATACTGAAATAAAATACAAAAATACTAAATCTAGTTACTCCAGTATAACATGACATGATAACTCAACAGGTCATTTATTTAGGTTTTTACAAACATGAAATGGACATTGCAGTACTAATTTTAAATATCCTGGTTTTATCGAGCATGTTATTTTTGCACAACTGTCCCCACACAGAGTTTAAACACATAGCTAAAGTACCGTTTAGGAGCCCAAAGAGTGTGCAGCTCTAGCGCAGGAAACAGCTGGTGAGACAATTAAAAGCCTCATAGTCATATGCATGTAGCCATCCATCACCAGTCATATCCATTTGCACTATAGTGATTAATGACTAATATACACTATACACATATAAAATGTTATTTTATGCTCAGTGAAGATGATCCTGATAACATCAAAAACGCTATTTGTATGAATTATATTTTTCATTTCAGTTTTGCTTTTTCTGCTAGCAGCTGTATTTCTAGTGCTTTACAGCAGAGGCAATACCACACCCATATACAGGACATCCATCCCAAACTCATAAACATGTCAAGTCTTTATATACACAATAACATTATTATAATTCATTCATGTAGATATAAAGCTCCCAGATGTCCCTGGCATGGTGTGAATATCAATGGCCCTTATTTACCTTGGCAACAACGTTAAATCTGCAGTATGTGCACTGCTCAAATCATTTTCCCAGAGATCTGTGCTCATTTGTTGGGCAGACAACTGAGGCTCTGGACCAAAGATAAAACGATGAAGGATTTATCCAAATAATCAAAATGTCACAACAAGCCATGTGGCCTCTCTTAGAGTGTTGGTAAGAACAGCAAGACAGAGGTGAAACTGGCAGAATATGCTGCTGCACAGTGATAGAGAAAAGCATAATCTTTTGTAAATGAATTCTTAAAAAATATTTAAAAGGCCATTAGATTTACTATTGGTTTAGTCCTTAAAGGACCAGTAGATACAGTAGATTTGCATAATCAACAAGTGCATAATAAAAAGACAATGCAACAGCTCTTAGTCAGAACTTCAAATGAGTAGTATATTATTTTCTGACAAATTTCAAAGTTATGTCTATTTCCACTCATGAAACGGCTGTGCTCAGCTGAGAAACTGATTTTAACTTTGACCAATTGTCTCTTGGGTGTGCACTGACCTTTGTTTGTTCTTTGAGACACACATTCCCTATATACATCAGTTATAGCAGTGGCCACGTTTGGCAAACGCTGAGACCCAGCGCCAGTTAAATCTCCTGAGGTATGACGTGGCGCTGGGAAACGTCATGGCTTTGGGGGCATTAAGAAAACGCTCCCAAGCCACGTCATAGGGAGCTGAGACGCTCAGACGCTTGCTCTTCTCACTCCCAGCGTTACCAGCAAGCTGGAAGCACTGGGACTGATGTCATCTGAGCGTTCAGCGAACGTCCAGCACCTCGCTTGGAAGCCTTCCCTGAACGCTCCAAGCGAGCCTGGGCTCGCTGGAGGCACTTGCTGAACGCGACTAGTGGCATACGGAGCATCAATAGGAGCCGGTGTTCTGTTGAAAACTCCAAGAAATTAAAAACTCCAAGATGACATCACTTCCGGTGACTCTTCCATTTTCACTATCTGTTTTTGCCTCTGTCTGGGGTGTGCACCGCCGATCCTCTGGCATCCACCCCAAGTAAACATTAGGGAATGAGGTTTAAAAGTGAGCTTTGCCCCCCCTTAAACCCCCAAGGCGGATGCAAAATAGATCGTGAAGTAAGGTGATTACAGTCCCATCTGATTGGCCCGTGTCTCTGTGAGGGACAGGATGCACAATCAATCAGATGTATGGATTCACTAGAAGTGACGTCATGTTGGAGTTTTCGATATTACACCGGCATTCATTACACAGAAACTACGTCATCAGGAGCCGACATCCAGTAGACAGACACTACGTCATCAGGAGCCGACATCCAGTACACAGACACTACGTCATCAGCAGTCGAACATCCAGTGATTTCCAGAGGATATCGCCACTGTGAGCAAGCTGACCACTGTAAGTGTCAGCCTGCCCATATGCACTTCCCTATATAAGTGCCAACACAAAATGTGATTTCATATATATATATATCTTGCTATTAAGATTTAATCTGAAGACATGGCTAATGCTATGAGGCGCCCCTTTCTTCCTTTATTTTTCACATACAAAACACACCACAGCACTTATGGTAAAAGGGGAGCAGCCTTAACACAGAGAGCCTGGTCTTGATATGCTACATCCAAGAATTAATCTTTTTTGGTAAACTTATCATTGAACATTTCCATCTATTGTATCTTTGGACACTATATATTTGTATACACGATCATATATACCATATACCATATGTCAACAATGGCTATAGACATACAATCCCTTGTGTAGAAACGATCTTAGACACAACACCCTACATTGGGTGATTCAGAATACAGTATCATATATATTATATGTCATTTATCTGTATCTATTACAGAATAATATTCAATCCAGAATCAACTGATACCGAAAGAGGTAGCGCGCCCCCGCAAAAAAGCAATTTTTGCTTTTTACTTTATATATTCTAGAAGGGTAAGTACCCACTGAAACCACTCAATCACTGACACTATTACTGTAATCAACTGAAGAAACAGCCCTTTGTAGGCGGAGAAACGCGTTGTTCTATTTTTAATAAAATATTCTTTTTATTATACACCTGCTGCTGTTTTGAACTTTTTATCCCGTGGGGTGTGGAGTTGTGAGTGGATCCTGTTCGCTGGAGAGTACAGTCTACTGGGCGGCTGAGAAGTCCCAGATTACTTTTACTGCACCTGGAGGTGCGCTACAAATTGTAAGTGTTACCGTTCACTATTATTTTTGCCTGATAAGACTGTGCTAGGCTATGGTAGCTCTGCTCTCTCACTCACAGGAACAAGTGACTCGCCTGCCCACCTCCTGACCGGGTGCTTGGTCTGTCGGCACACAGTGACATTGACCACTGTTATAGTTCCAGTCTGTCTCATTAGCACCAATGGGTGCTCTATCTTTGTGAGTACCTCCATTTAACACATTGATTAGTCCCTGTTTTGATGTTACTAGGCCATATTGGCGCCTCTGTGTTTTCTTCTCCTGTAATCAACTGTTGCCAACTGAACCCAGTCCAGAGAGGCCTTTGTTTATAAAGAACCACTGACACCTGACACCAATGCAAAAAAATGTTTTTAAAGATATACTACCCACGGACACCATTGTAAAAACGTCATTTTGTGTGTAATTGAGTACAGTCTTTTTGATGTTAGAAACTTACTTTAAAGCTTCGCTCCTATCATTGGTACCTTAAGATTTGTATTTTGGTTTTGCCATAATTGCTCTTATTTTTCAAATAAGGCACCATCTGACTTTCAGCATGACAAGCGGCTGATATAAATGTCAGAATTTTGTAACATGCTTAATACTTACTTTGGAATTTGATTATTTTTTGTCCCCTCCCTGACATGGATGCCCCCATTAATATGTATACATTTGATTGTGTGTATAAAATCTACTGGGTTATAGATTATAATGTGCATTACAAACAATACTAGATTTATTTTACTTAACTTTTTTATTTAATAAGTTAAAGTGACAGGATTACCTGTCACAGGGGGGATCCTATCACTGGTATAAATTCAGAAAAAGTATGTCCTCCATGGCCGGCAAAGAGTTAACTACCAACTTCTCATGTTATTAAATGGTTATATTCTATTCTTTTTATACATTTCTGTTGGCACCGCAATGTTATTGAAAAGTATGGGCTGTGAAGCAGTCAGCTGATTCATTTGTTTAAGCACCATCCATATCCCCTATCACTATGGAAACAGATCAGGAGTCAAGGAAGAACGTGTATGAATTAGTCAGACATCAGAACAATTCACCTTCTCAGTATACTCTGTTTCATGCATAGGTTTCTGATATTGTTGTATTAATTTTAATGAGAGGAACGAAATGTAATCTATTTTATCAGAATAATATGATACTACCTTCAAATAAAAAAACTTAGATAGTTTAACTCCTTGACTGCCATAGAGGTCGGTAACTTATCATGTAGCCAAGTGTAGCAGATCTTTTTGACAGAAGAGGTTAAGAAAGGCTTTGCGTGTAAGAGGGGCCTATTTCCTATTGAATTCCATTTATCAAATCCGGATGGATCAGGTAGGCAGGCTGCCATATCTGATAACAGAAAACAATATATCCCATCAGATTTCATTTAATGGATAAAACCAATATTTTAAAAGGCATTAAAGATAAAAGCATATACAGATTCCTGTAGACATTCAGTGATCAAGAGCAGTTAGCTCAAAACATGTCATGAGCTCTGCAGGAAGTGAATCAGAACTAACCTTTTTTTATCTTGTGTTTATATCCCTCCCACCCTTGAATGAATAATTGGTCAATCCCAACAAAGAGGTTAAAAGAAGTAAGCACAGATAGGCCAACAAAGGTGGTTAATTGGTGATCTTGGTCATAAGATCTTTTATTCTACCCTAACAGATGTAATCCTAGCACAAAACTGACTGGGGGCCTGTTAGTCAAAACTGGTGGAGGATATTTAATTGGTTATATAGTTGACAGTGGTGAAGCAAGTCCAAAAAAGAGCAATTGGTGAAATTGGTGTTTGGTATATGGGTGAGGTGATACACATGTCAGAGTGGTGCCTTATTGGTCAACTATAGAGGCCAGGCTAACTCCCTTTCACTGCACCACAGGTAGCATGTTATTACTTGATATGTGTGCACCAAGTTTAAAGTCAATGGTGATATATTGCATATGATATTACATTTGTGATTGGAATGTGATATTTATTCAATTTTTCCATAAAATGTTTTCCTCCAATTTAGTAAAACTTGTCAATTTTGCCAAATAAAGGTCTTTGTGTTTTATATTATGGGTATGGAGGATGGTTTGTAGGGGGTCAATATAGGTAATATGGGTAAAGTCTTTGGGGCATATAAATGGGTATGTTTTCTTAGGGGGGTATAAGTGGTGTCTTACAAAATCTTATGTATACAAGCCTGAACTGCCTGTTGCCTATTACTGTGGAGAGAGTTTTATCCATGTGTACAACTTTATTTGCTTAATAATATCATACAATGTGTGGCAGATTATATAACCCTGCAGCCTTGAATTTCTCTACAACATAAGATTGTGTTGAAGTAATAATTGTAGTTTGGGAAGGGTATGAATATACCAGTATAATAGTTGGTTTATCTCAGAGATTTGAGGAGTTGTGTTCTTCACAGGGTTCACAATTTGGGGATATGATAGAGGTGGTGGGAGAATCATTGCCAATAACCAGGGAGTATCAAAATACGATCATATTTATTGAACAGATAAAACATCTGAACTTCCTCCTACAGATCGGCTGTAGCTCTCCATACTCGGCTCATATCATAGAAAGTGTATAGAAGTCCTGAGATGGCAAATAATGGGGCAACAATCTACTGTATTTGCCCGCAGGAAAGATGCGCCAGACTGGGTGTAAACTGGATGACAAGGCCAAGCTAGTAACATAGTACAAGAAGCTCCCAGATATAATGAGTAGCTAGACTAAACAGTGTGTGTAACGTTCAATCAAATGCACGTGACTCGAATACTACATATATTGTTACAAACCCTGCTGCCTTATGGGGCTAAAGAAGTGTGCATGCTCCTGAGCATACTTCAGTATGCTCTGCTATCAAGGAGCTAAGTTTCAGCAAAGGATACCAAGACAAAGAAATATATTTGATTAGTTTTTTTGTGTGTTTTAATGCTGTGCATCTGATTAATGAAAAATTAATTTCACTTCCATGTCTCTTTAATAATGTACCACTAGAGAAAGAGTTAAACAATGTCCGTTCTCAAGTGGATGAAATAGGGAGTACAAGTTTGGAAACATAATCTATCTCCTTTATCACTGGCTAAAGAAAATCCATTATGTGTGTTTGCAAGAAGCTGTATTTTCCACTATGTGTAATGTCGATGCAAGCAGAACAGCTAATGGTTTGTAAAACCCTCTAAACAGCCCTTGTACTTTGTGATTAGCCTTATTTAACCCACTGTACGCCATGCAGATTGTGACCACTGACTCCAAAATGTAATAACACTCCTGGTCTGCCAAAGGGTTAAAATAAAAAACCTGTCATCAATAAAATTATTATTTAAGTAAAAAAAGTCTCTGCTGTTGGTGGAAAGAAATGATCATAATCGCTGGGGTAGGATAAATCTGCAGGAAAAAACAGCGACATGACAAGAAATGTGGAAAATATGACAGAATGTTTAACACCATTGTGCAATGTAAGAGCTTGTATCTGATAGGAAAATATTTACTTTATGTGCTTTACACATATCCAGAGTACAAATTCTGCATAGTTCTAAGTGGCTACATTTATAAAGGTGTGTATACATATTGTATTCTTTCTTTTTCGCTCTCTATCTCTTTCTTTCTCTCTCTCTCTCCATCTCTCTCTCTCTCTCTTTTCTTTCTCTGTCCCTGACCCTCTCATTCTCTCTCTCTCTCTCTCTCCCTCTCTCTTTCACTCTCTCTCTCTCTCATTCATTCACTCTCTCTCTCTCTCTCTCTCTCTCTCTCTCTCTCTTTCCTTCTCTTTCTTTCTCTCTCTCTTTCTCTCTATTTCTCTCTCTCACTCTCTCTTTCTTTCCCTCACTCTTTCTTTCTCTCTGTCACTCTCACTCTCTCTTTCTCTCTCTCACCCTCTCTTTCTCTCTCTCTCACTATTTCTCTCTCTCACTCTCTCTTTCTTTCCCTCACTCTTTCTTTCTCTCTCTCTCACTCTCTCTTTCTCTCTCTCACCCTCTCTTTCTCTCTCTCACACTATTTCTCTCTCTCTCACTCTCTCTTTCTTTCCCTCACTCTTTCTTTCTCTCTCTCTCACTCTCTCTTTCTCTCTCTCACCCTCTCTTTCTCGCTCCCTCTCTTTCTCTCTCCCTCTCTCTCTTTCTCTCTCCCTCTCTCTCTCTCTCTCTCCCTCTCTTTCTTTCACTCTCTCTCTCTTTCTCACTCTTGTTCACTCTCTCTTTCTCTACCTCTCTTTCTTTCTTTCTCTCTCTCACTATGACTCACTCTCTTTCACACTCTCTCCCTCTCTCTCTTACTCTCTTTTACTCTCTCTCTATCTCACCACTCTCTCACACACACACTCTCTCTCTCTTTCACTCTCTCTCTCTCTTTTTCACTCTCTCTCTTTATCTCTCTTTCTTTTGTTTCTCTCTCTCTTCTTTCTTTCTTTCTCTCTCCCTCACCTTTCCTTCTCTCTCTCTTTCACTCTCTCTCCCTCCCTCTCTTTTTCACCCTCTCTCTTTCACTCTCTTTTTTTTCTTTCCTTCTCTTTCTTTCTCTCTCTCTTTCACTCCCTATCTATCTATCTATCTATCTATCTATCTATCTATCTATCTCACTCTCTCTTTCTCTCTCTCTTTCCCTCTCTCTCTCTTTCTCTCTCTCACTCTCTTTCTCTCTCTCTCTTTCTATCTCTCTCTCACTCTCTACCTCTCTCTCTCTTTCTTTTTTTCCCTCTCTCTCTCTTTCACTCTCTCTCACTCTCTTTCACTCTCTCTCTCTTCGTCTCTCTCCCTCTCTGTCTCACTCTCTTTTACTCTCTCTCTATCTCTCTCACACACACTCTCTCTCTTTCACTCTCTTTCTTTCTTTCTTTCTTTCTTTCTTTCACTCTCTCTCTTTCACTCTCTCTCTCTTTCACTCTCCCTCTCTCTTTCTTTCTTTCTTTCTTTCTTTCTTTCTCTCTCCCTCTCTCTCTCACTCTCTTTCACTCTCTCTCTCTCTTTCCCTCTCTCTCTCTATCTCTCCCTCTCACTCTTTGCATTATAGTAAATGGAGCCCACCTCTCGGCACATAGAACAAGTTCCTCTGTGAAGAATACAGACATCAGAGAAACACTTTTAAAACATCACAGAACAAGTGAAAAAGGGACATGATACCCACTTGAAAAAAATCTCTATGTAAAAAATGGAAGATATTTTAACTCAAAAGTTCTCCACCTAACCAGAGTTAGTGCCGTGTGAGCAAGAGATACTCTTTCAACTGTCATTTGCACGGTGAAAAAAAACAGCAGCCAATCAGCTTAATCAGTGTTAAGTTCATACTTAGGTTTACTGTGATCTCATGGGGTTTCACTAAAATCTTGCGAGATTTCATAGTAAACTTCCTTAAACTGAGGAGGAAAATAACATGACTGTGCTGCACATGCCAGATGCACGCTCCCTTGCGAGTCCCGAAATTAGCATCCTGATTGGCTGCTTAAAGTCACAATAGGATGTTGCTACTGAAGAAATTTTGAGGTAAAATATCTTAATTTTTTACATATTCATGTGATACTTTCTAGTCTGCTTTTTACAGATATGCTGCATCACTTTAAATGCTTCAACATTTGAAAATCATGTCCCTTTAAAATAATACAAAAACTTCCTCTATAAAACAGTCCACTTTAGCACATGCATAACAGAAAACGTTAAAAGTCTAAAGAAAAATATAAAGAGAAATAAAAACAATACATCCTCGTTAGCTTTGAAATAGTTAGACACGACCATGAGACAAGATATTTCCCAAGAGCAACAGTGTCTTTATGAATTCTGCAGACTGGGGCTCAGTGGAGGCTCCTCCATATGCACACAGCCGCATGTGAACCCCCTGAGAGATAGGGAAAAAAGAACACAGTTTTAGCTGAATAAATATAATTTTTCCAATAGCTCACTATTGGAAAAATTATATTTATTCAGCAAAAAAGGGGTTTTAGTCCAATTTAGTAAAAAAAATAATGCTGTTTTACTGCTATCGCACCGCACGTGCGATAGATAGAAGTATAGGCTTCAAGCTCTTTGCACTTATTTCTCTAAGTGCCTGGAGCGCCGCCCCCAACCCAGCCCTATACCTTCTTAATCGCACAATTCTGACTGTGCGAGAGAGAGCCATGTGACATGATATGAGTGTAAGTGATGACGGAGTGCGGGAGGAGCCTGGCTGGTGTGAGCACACAGGCCTTTTGAAAAGGCGAGCACATGCACAGCAGAAGAGGAATATACTTCTTTTTTTAATGACATATTTATTTAAATGGTGGCAGTCTGGGAGAGAGCTTGCACATCTTATTTTACAGCTGGGATCAGGAAGGGGTTTGTAAATCGCAACAACAGAGTGATGGCAGCAGAGTTAGAGGAGTGTGAAAGGTAAGTAACCCTGACACTTGAAACGGCTTTTCATTTTTATTAGTCAGCATTGCAAGCAGCTATTATACAAATAAGAATGGGACCATACATCCATTAGGTTCAAAATATGTGAGCTCAGACTGCAACCATCTACCTTTATTGGGGCAACACCTAACTATGGCTAAAATTAAGCATCCTAAACACTGAGCAAAACATAATTATAAGTATAAAGCCAACCACTGAACTTAAAGTTTATATTTCTGCTTTTTGGACGTTAATGGCATATTAATACCCGAAAATGTAGTTCTCTAGGTTGGCAGAGCAGTAAAGATGTTTTGCAGTATCTACCGATGACTTTGTAACAAGCCTCAGCCTGTACCTGCTGCTGTTACCTCCCTGAGGCTCTATGACTGGCATAGGACAGGTGCCCCTTTATGTTAGGGAGAATTAGCTGCAAAACTTTATTTTATTGCTCTCTATCGCCTAGATTTAGAGTTCTGCGTTAGCCGTCCAAACCAGCGTTAGGGGGTCCTAACGCTGGTTTTAGCCGCCCGCTGGTATTTAGAGTCAGTCATTAAAGGGTCTAACGCTCACTTTGCAGCCGCGACTTTTCCATACCGCAGATCCCCCTACGCCAATTGCGTATCCTATCTTTTCAATGGGATCTTCCTAATGCCGGTATTTAGAGTCTTGGCTGAAGTGAGCGTTAGAAATCTAACAACAAAACTCCAGCCGCAGAGAAAAGCCAGGAGTTAAGAGCTTTCTGGGCTAACATCGGTTTATAAAGCTCTTAACTACTGTTCTTTAAAGTACACTAACACCCATAAACTACCTATGTACCCCTAAACCGAGGCCCCCCACATCGCCGCCACTCTAATAAAAAAATTTAACCCCTAATCTGCTGACCGCACACCGCCACCACCTACATTATCCCTATGTACCCCTAATCTACTGCCCCTAACACCGCCGACCCCTATATTATATTTATTAACCCCTAATCTGCCGCCCCCAACGTCGCCACCACCTACCTACAATTATTAACCCCTAATCTGCCGACCGGACCTCACCGCTAGTATAATAAAGTTATTAACCCCTAATCCTCCTCACTCCCACCTCAATAATCCTATAATAAATAGTATTAACCCCTAATCTGCCCTCCCTAACATCACCGACACCTAACTTCAAGTATTAACCCCTAATCTGCCGACCAGACCTCACCGCTACTCTATTAAATTTATTAACCCCTAAAGCTAAGTCTAACCCTAACACTAACACCCCCCTAAGTTAAATATAATTTTTATCTAACAAAATAAATTATTTCTTATTAAATAAATTATTCATATTTAAAGCTAAATACTTACCTGTAAAATAAACCCTAATATAGCTAAAATATAAATTATAATTATATTGTAGCTATTTTAGGATTTATATTTATTTTACAGGCAACTTTGTATTTATTTTAACCAGGTACAATAGCTATTAAATAGTTAATAACTATTCAATAGCTACCTAGTTAAAATAATTACAAAATTGCCTGTAAAATAAATCCTAACCTAAGTTACAATTAAACCTAACACTACACTATCAATAAATTAATTAAATAAAATACCTACAATTATCTACAATTAAACCTAACACTACACTATCAATAAATAAATTACATACAAATACCTACAAATAAATACAATTAAATAAACTAACTAAAGTACAAAAAATAAAAAAAGAACTAAGTTACAAAAAATAAAAAAAATAATTTACAAACATTAGAAAAATATTACAACAATTTTAAGCTAATTACACCTACTCTAAGCCCCCTAATAAAATAACAAAGCCCCCCAAAATAAAAAAATGCCCTACCCTATTCTAAAATACAAATAGAAAAGCTCTTTTACCTTACCAGAACTTAAAAGGGCCTTTTGCGGGGCATGCCCCAAAGAATTCTGCTCTTTTGCCTGTAAAAAAAACATACAATACCCCCCCCAACATTACAACCCCAACATACCCCTAATCTAACCCAAACCCCCCTTAAATAAACCTAACACTAAGCCCCTGAAGATCTCCCTACCTTATCTTCACCACGCCGGGTATCACCAATCCGTCCAGAGGAGGCTCCGAAATCTTCATCCAAGCCCAATCGGGTCTGAAGAGATCCATCATCGGGCTGAAGAGATCCATCATCCGGCTGAAGAGGTCCATCATCGGGCTGAAGAGATCCATCATCCGGCTGAAGAGATCCATCATCGGGCTGAAGAGGTCCATCATCGGGCTGAAGAGGTCCATCATCGGGCTGAAGAGATCCACCATCGGGCTGAAGAGGTCCATCATCGGGCTGAAGAGGTCCATCATCGGGCTGAAGATATCCATCATCCAGCTGAAGTTTTCTATCAAGCGGCATCTTCAATCTTCTTTCTTCCGGATGCATCTTCATCCCACCGACACGGAACATCCATCCTGGCCGATGACTTCCCGACGAATGACGGTTCCTTTAAATGACGTCATCCAAGATGGCATCCCTCGAATTCCGATTGGCTTGTAGGATTCTATCAGCCAATCGGAATTAAGGTAGGAAAATTCTGATTGGCTGATGGAATCAGCCAATCAGATTCAAGTTCAATCCGATTGGCTGATCCAATCAGCCAATCAGATTGAGCTCGCATTCTATTGGCTGATCGGAACAGCCAATAGAATGCAAGCTCAATCTGATTGGCTGATTCCATCAGCCAATCAGAATTTTTCTACCTTAATTCCGATTGGCTGATAGAATCTTATCAGCCAATCGGAATTCGAGGGACGCCATCTTGGATGACGTCATTTAAAGGAACGGTCATTCGTCAGGAAGTTGTCGGCCAGGATGGATGTTCCGCATCGGCGGGATGAAGATGGATCCAGAAGAAAGAAGATTGAAGATGCCGCTTGATAGAAGACTTCAGCCGGATGATGGATCTCTTCAGCCCGATGATGGACCTCTTCAGCCCCATGATGGACCTCTTCAGCCCGATGATGGACCTCTTCAGCCGGATGATGGACCTCTTCAGCCGGATGATGGATCTCTTCAGCCCGATGATGGACCTCTTCAGCCGGATGATGGATCTCTTCAGCCCGATGATGGATCTCTTCAGCTCCCGCTTGGGCTTGGATGAAGATTTCGGAGCCTCCTCTGGACGGATCGGTGATACCCGGCGTGGTGAAGATAAGGCAGGGAGATCTTCAGGGGCTTATTGTTAGGTTTATTTAAGGGGGGTTTGGGTTAGATTAGGGGTATGTGGGTGATAGGTTGTAATGTTGGGGGGGTATTGTATGTTTTTTTTTACAGGCAAAAGAGCAGAATTCTTTGGGGCATGCCCTGCAAAAGGCCCTTTTAAGGGCTAGTAAAGTAAAAGAGATTTTCTATTTGTATTTTAGAATAGGGTAGGGCATTTTTTTATTTTGGGGGCTTTGTTATTTTATTAGGGGGCTTAGAGTAGGTGTAATTAGCTTAAAATTGTTGTAATGTTTGCAAATTATTTTTTTTTGTAACTTAGTTCTTTTTTTATTTGTTGTACTTTAGTTAGTTTATTTAATTGTATTTATATGTAGGTATTTGTATGTAATTAATTTATTGATAGTGTAGTGTTAGGTTTAATTGTAGATAATTGTAGGTATTTTATTTAATTCATTTATTGATAGTTTATTGTTAGGTTTAATTGTAACTTAGGTTAGGATTTATTTTACAGGTAATTTTGTAATTATTTTAACTAGGTAGCTATTAAATAGTTATTAACTATTTAATAGCTATTGTACCTGGTTAAAATAAATACAAAGTTACCTGTAAAATAAATATTAATCCTAAAATAGCTACAATATAATTATAATTTATATTGTAGCTATATTAGGAATTATTTTACAGGTAAGTATTTAGCTTTAAATAGGAATAATTTATTTAATAAGAGTTAATTTATTTCGTTAGATAAAAATTATATTTAACTTAGGGGGGTGTTAGTGTTAGGGTTAGACTTAGCTTTAGGGGTTAATAAATTTATTAGAGTAGTGGTGAGGTCCGGTCAGCAGATTAGGGGTTAATACTTGAAGTTAGGTGTCGGTGATGTTAGGGAGGGCAGATTAGGGGTTAATACTATTTATTATAGGGTTATTGAGGTGGGAGTGAGGCGGATTAGGGGTTAATAACTTTATTATAGTAGCGGTGAGGTCCGGTCGGCAGATTAGGGGTTAATAATTGTAGGTAGGTGGTGGCGACATTAGGGGGGGAAGATTAGGGGTTAATAAATATAATATAGGGGTCAGCGGGGGTTAGGGGCAGCAGATTAGGGGTACATAGGGATAACGTAGATGGTGGCGGTGTATGGTGCGGCAGATTAGGGGTTAAAAAAATATGCAGGGGTCAGCGATAGCGGGGGCGGCAGATTAGGGGTTAATAAGTGTAAGGTTAGTGGTGTTTAGACTCGGGGTTCATGTTAGGGTGTTAGGTGCAGACTTAGGAAGTGTTTCCCCATAGGAAACAATGGGGCTGCGTTGGGAGCTGAACGCTGCTTTTTTGCAGGTGTTAGGTTTTTTTTCAGCTCAAACTGCCCCATTGTTTCCTATGGGGGAATCGTGCACGAGCACGTTTTTGAAGCTGGCCGCGTCCATAAGCACCGCTGGTATTTAGAGTTGCCGTGGCGGTAAATATGCTCTACGCTCCCTTTTTGGAGCCTAACGCAGCCCTTCTGTGAACTCTAAATACCTGCGGTATTTAAAAGGTGCGGAGGGAAAAAAGCATGCGTAGCTAACGCACCCCTTTGGCCGCAGAACTCTAAATCTAGAGGTATGTGTTCATAGACATTATAGATGATTCTTAACATCATGTTTGCCACAGAGGACTGCAACATGTTTCAGATCCTTTTAGCAGCAAAGGGATTAGAAATGGATTGTCTCAATGATTAAACCAGCTGTAAAGCGTGCAGGACATGGTTACATTTTCTGATAGGATTCAATTATCATGTTCTACTGCCAGCTATAGGGAGGATTGATGATGATGAAACAAAAGTGTTGTATAGGTTTAATTTTGAAAAGTTTTCAGAAGTTTAGAGCAGTGGGTGTCAGTAATTCACGTGACACCCCTTGTTTATGTATTGTGAACCCCCATTTGAATAACCCATGAGCCGCCACTGCTGGGGCTAAGTGTATGTGAGGAATCCTGACCACCTCTAGAACACCCCTTAACGCCCACAGCTACACCCTCACTACATTTTTCATTCTATTTAGAATCCACTTTACCAAAACACACGAGAATATTTTACAACTAAAATATTTACATAATACATTTTGCAAACATGCTAAGTGTTGTGGTTATAATTATTGTGTTACTAGCAGTTCATGTTTGATGTGCGAGATATCATGTATTGGCACCTCACGTATTTATGTATGGCAGGGACACTCTCTAATGAAACTATGGGAAATATAGCTGAAGTGACACTTAATTAACTTTGTACATGCTGTTGCATTTACATGAGGCCTCTAAGAAACCTCACAAAGGCCTATGAACCTTATAACTTGACTTTCTTTGTATTCAAAGTATCAATATGTGCAATTTATAAAGTCCTCCACAATAACATTCACACATGATTTATTGAAAGGGACTTTGTAGGCAAGAAAATCATACCATACATATGAAAAACAACAATTAAATCTGTTTATATTTTTTAATAAATCTAAAATCTTTTTTGATTCTCAAAAATCAGACTGAACATCTTTGAAAATGATTTTGCTGGTGCTAATTAGG
Organism: Bombina bombina; assembly: GCF_027579735.1. NCBI lineage: Eukaryota > Metazoa > Chordata > Amphibia > Anura > Bombinatoridae > Bombina > Bombina bombina. The sequence continues at coordinate 247,185,672 of NC_069507.1, forward strand.
TTTTGCTGGTGTGAAACTCTGGCAGTTAGCTATAGGAGGGCCTGGTAGCTCTACAGTTTCCGTGATTTTACTAAGCTGTTAAAAGCTTGGTGTATATTGCTAAAGCACTTTTCTGTTTATAAATATGTTATGAGACGTTATGTACATTTCGGGTTTGTTTCTGATTAATATGTGTAATGAAGGATTCCACCATTTAAAGACGTCAGCACTACTTCTAAGCAAGCAAATCATAATATATATTACAGGTACAAAACCCAAAATCTGGAATTCCAAAATTTAGACTTATTCTGAAATCCAAACTTTTTAATAAATATAAAAAAAAAAACACAAAAAACATAAAAATGTACTATTTTTCTCTGTTTGTAAGTTACAATATTCTCTGATTGTGACTGTTTTTTTTGTGTGTTCTGAAATGGAAAAAAAAAGTATTTATTTAAACAACAAATATTACTTGTCTGATTCTATCTTTCTGATGGTACTAGCTATACAAAAGTATTAAAAATAATATAAAACTACCTTTAGGTTACATGTATAAGCTGTATTATGACATGTAAATGTTGCCTAATGACATAGGATATTGTTGTTTACACTTGGTTCCATCCCCTCTCCAAACTGTCCCATTTTAAAGAGAACGGAATTCAATATACAGGTATATTATTAAATTAATATCATTGTAGACTTTAAAGGGACAGTCTACACCTTAGTCATCTTAAAGTCTTACCTTAGATTAAGCTGCAAATAGCCTCCTGCACCTTTTCTATATCATGCAGCAGAAATGGTAAAAAAGGTTATTTTAAAATTAATATTGTTTCTGGCCAGTTTGAAATGGCTGCCAAGCTCAGCCCACTGATGACATCACGATATCGGCTGCATCTAAGCACTCTGCTGAATAGCATTGACAGTCTGTTGATTCCAACTAGTGAGTCTTTTGGGATTGGATGTCATATGCAGCCCTGATCATGATGTTATAAGTGGGCTGAGCTTGGCAGCCATTGGATGAAGACCAATACATGTGAACACAAAAATATTGGTGTAATAAATATAGATTACACCAAAATTTTTGTGTTCACATGTATTGGTTATACACATACTATATATACATTATTGAGTTTATAGAGGCAGTTTGCACACGGTTCACCTTGATTGGTAGCCTGTAGAGGGAGGGTATTACAGGCCTATAAAGGTTTGTTCTTTTCACTAGTTGATTGTCAGATGAAGGGACGTTTGTAGTCCCGAAATGTCACAAAATAAAAGGATTGTCACAGGTGACCAAAGCCGTGAGTGCTTTTATTTTCAAACTTTTGTAAATTTTTCCACAGCACCCTGGCAGCTGCATTTTGTTGGTGAGAGTGCATACACAACTCTACTTGAATTTATATATATATATGTGTGTGTGTGTGTTCCTCAGGCATATCATAGCCTGTGCCTCACCAGCCTCTGACCTCACTGCATGTCACTGGGTTAGGGGGTAGTTTGCAATGGTGGGCAGTGGCAGTTTACGGATTGAGTAGGGAGTTTATTGTAATGGGGGGTTTGGCGGTTACGTAGAGTAGAGATTTTATTGCATTTGGGGGTGCGGCAGGTTTGAGGTTAATAGTGTAGGTGGAAAACCTTTTTTGTTTGTTTGTTTAGTCCAACTTTTTTCTCAACCCAAACGCTTTACACAAACTTTCAAGTTATGTAAAAACTTTGAGCATAAAATGTGCATTTACTTTCAACTTGGAATACGAGCGCATTTTTGCGCTTAATGATGCCCATTGAATGTCTAGGGATTGCACCAATCCACTTGTAATACGGAGTCAAGCACAAAAACACTGAAATCTTGCGAACACCTTGGCGGTTTTCTCTTCCTGCACTAAAATTGTGTACTAATGTTTTTAGCAAGGGGTTTTCAGATTTAAATCCAGTGACCTTATAACATCAATGCAATGTTGCTATTGTAACAGTAAAATACTGTATGTGAAGTTTGTGTGCTGTTGGGATAATATTTACAGAATACAATAGTAACTGCCAGCAGAAATAGTTACCGAGGGGACCACACTTTACTTGAATCATACTGCTCTGACAAGTCCTTTACAAAAAGAAACGACAGGCACTCTGAGTTACATCATAAGTAAATCTGGAAACAATTAAAATGTTTTTCTAATAAGCCTGAAAATTACTGTTATTACTGTTATTTGAAAATCAAGGAAAATAGTAAATCTGCAAAAATTCGAACTCCTGTCAACGTTCAAAAACAAATAAAAAAATACAGTTTTCCTTTTTAATAAAAAAGGGGTAAAATATTACTGATTATACTGATTAGAACCTAGCAGGAACTACAGCTAATACTCAAGGTTCAGTTTACCACTGGCAGACAAAGACAAGTCCCAGATCTGTATTGGTTGACTTCCACAAATACACAAACAACACAGGGAACACGCATGCATTTTAAAATATTAAAGACTACAGAGCAAAAATTAATCTATTTACATATATTTAAAGGCAAATTTACATATTTTTTTCCCATTTTGCATCTAAAAGAAAATATTGTAAAATGTATTAGTCTTTGATTTAAAAAAATACCTAAAAATATAACTGGAACGTTAATTTCAGCAAGATGATCTCATTTTAAGTCTTTTCAATTTACTTTTGTTACCAAATGTACTTAATTCCCTCAGTATCATTTGTTGAAAAGCATACATAGGGAGCTAGGAAGTGATTGGTAGCTTATAGACATATGTCTCTTGTCATTGACTTACAAGATTTGTTCAGCTAGCTCCCAGTAAGTATATTGCTGCTCTGGATGCTGTAATACAGAACACACTATTGCTTGAATATAAGTATGTGTGTATCCCCTGGAAACAGGTTAAGCAATTACTTAAAGTTAGCTCAAGAACAGCAATATACTACTGGGAGGTAGGTAGTGATTGGTAGCTATAGACATATCTCTTGTCATTGGCTCACAAGATTTGTTCAGCTAGCTCCCAGTAGTATATTGCTGTTCTGGTGCTAACTTTAAGTATGTGCTTAACCTGTTTACAGGGGATAAACACATAATTATATTCAAGCAATAGTGTATTCTGTATTAGAACAATTTATTTTTGCCCTTTTATGAATGTAATAAATATTTTCTTCTCAGACTCAGGATACGGTCTACCAATAGAAAATTTGCTCTCATCAACTAGTGACAATTGCTACCTAATTATCAGTAATGGAGATAAATGTTTTTCCTATTAGTATCAATTTAAATGTAAATAGCTTTTACTAAACTTTTTTACACTTATAAATAAATGTTCCAGTTCTGACCTTCTATATGCACAATAGAAAATATTTCAGTACATTGTTGTTTTAATTTGCAAGAAATGTTGTTACTTTAGCACAAGGTTACACGCACTGACCCTGGAATTTTCACCAACATATGTAATGTATTCATTTGTAGCCAGGAATTGAAGCAATTTATTTATTTTCTGATTTTTTTTTAGTGGGGGGTGCAAATAATATTGTTTTTGGTGTCATACAGATAGGACACCATTTCAAAGTGAAAGTTTTCCAAATAAATAGGAAAACAAAGGCCATTTTTCCAACACTGTAGAATGTTCTGTTGGATAAACCCTGATCCAATCCAAACAATGGAGACATAATTTTGTTTTTCTGAATAAGGTTTTACGTGAGGGGAGCGGATACAGCCTGACATACAAATCTGTCTTCAGTCAAACAGGAAGAGAGCTGCAGGTTTTTCTTTCCACTGGGAAAAAATGTTTCGTTCCCACAGGTCAGGAAATGTAGATAGAGTGAAGGTCAAACAGTCCGGGGTCAAATCATTTTGCTCCAAGGCCTCTGGTCTTTCATCACAAAATGAGCTGTGGGTTAAAGTGGCTTAAGTGTAAGTACCAAGGACTCATCTTGGAAATGCTCTTACATTATGTCTATAGCAGGTATATTATACTTTTAAATCATTTTAGTCTCAGAATGGAAGTGTTTAAATCTCACATAAGTATAGACCGTAACACCCTCCAAAGAACTACTGTTATCATATTTATACAGTTAAAGGGACAGTCAAGTCAAAATTAAACTTTCATTAATCAGATAGAGCACACAATTGTAAATAATTTTCCAATTCACTTCCATTATCTGAATGTGCACAATCTTTTTATATACAGTTTCTGAGACACCAGCTCCTACTGAGCATGTGCAAGATTTACAGGATAAACGTAAATGCATTTTGTGATTGGCTGATGGCTGTCACATGATGCATTAGGAAGGAAGATTTAAAGGGACAGTCTAGGCCAAAATAAACTTTCATGATTCAGATAGGGCATGTGATTTTAAACAATTTTCCAATTTACTTTTATCACCAATTTTGCTTTGTTCTCTTGGTATTCTTAGTTGAAAGCTTAACCTAGGAGGTTCATTTGCTAATTTCTTAGACCTTGAAGGCCTCCTCTTTTCAGAATGCATTTTAACAGTTTTTCCCCACTAGAGGGTGTTAGTTCACATATTTCATATAGATAACACTGTGCTCGTGCATGTGAAGTTATCTGGGAGCAGGCACTGATTGGCTAAACTGCAAGTCTGTCAAAAGAACTGAAATAAAGGGGCAGTTTGCAGAGGCTTAGATACAAGATAATCACAGATGTTAAAAGTATATTATTATAACTGTGTTGGTTATGGAAAACTGGGGAATGGGTAATAAAGGGATTCTCTATCTTTTAAAACAATAAAAATTCTGGTGTAGACTGTCCCTTTAACTGACATTTGTCAGGAAAAAAAAATCTTCTACTTATTTGAAATTGCACCTAACTGTGTTTGCATTGTCTGTTTATTATGCATGTATTGAATATGTTATTCTGCTGTGTTTAGCGTCCTTTAAATCAATATGAAGATACCATGAGAAATGCTACAGTGCGTTATACCATTGCACTATATAGCTTTGCCTGTACCAGTTGGTTTTGCCATAGAAGCTAAACATTCAGGCCGTTTTTTCATAGTTACCGTTAATGAATTATCATCTGCTGTAAAGTGTTTAAAGGACCAGTCAACACAGTAGATTTGCATAATCAACAAATGCAAGATAACAAGACAATGCAATAGCACTTAGTCTGAACTTCAAATGAGTAGTCGATTTTTTTTCTGACAAATTTTAAAGTTATGTATATTTCCACTCCCCCTGTACCATGTGACAGCCATCAACCAATCACAAATGCATATACATATATTCTGTGAATTCTTGCACATGCTCAGTAGGAGCTGATGATATAAAAAGACTGTGCACATTTTGTTAATGGAAGTAAATTGGAAAGTTGTTTAAAATTGCTGCTGTATCTGAATCATGAGTTTAATTTTGACTTGAGTGTCCCTTTAACACTTAACATCCCTCTGCAGTTTACATCGACCTGATTTTCTCAAGTTACCATTTGTGTCTCCCATTGAAACCAAATGAAACTGCTGAACAAGAATTAGAAATACAAAGTATTGGGACAAAAGCTGACAAACTTACGTATCACAAAAGGAGGCGTTAAGACACAAAGAGCAGGTAAAGAGCAGAGAAACCCTAAAGACAAAATACTGTACTTTACAATCCCGGAAATGTGAGTATGAAATAAAAAGAAATATTGTTATAACCGGTTTGGTAAATGCCATTTGTCGATGCTGTGGCTGGGATTTCTGGTTTCTCTAAATGAGATATTGCGTCATTTGCATATTAATTACATATGTAAATATCGATCCTGCCTACTACATATGGACTATACAAAAGCCGGGCCGGTTTGCGCCTAACGAGTTTTTCGATAGCTGGTAAAATGTAATGCAAAGTATTTTACTGAGTGTAAAAGGTAGACGACGCTTTACAACTGATAATTTATATCACCTATTGAAGCTACAATGGAGAATCTCACGGGGATAGCTGAAGTGACGGGGCACATTTGATACCCAGTAACAACCTGAACCAGCGGAGCTGTAAGATGAGCACGGAGGAAGTTTTTTGCTACTTTTACCTGTGGAGTTGCCCAGAGCTTAGAGACTATAGATTACTGAATGTAATTAGAGAGTCATTGTGAGGGTTTAACAATTGGTTTTATAAATGAGTTTTCCTTTTTATGTGTCAATGTAACTTTTATATGAGATGTCTTATGAGAATTGATTTCAGAACAAAAGATACTGCACTTTTTCAGATCTCTGAGCTATAGATTAGGCTACTTAGGTAGCGCTGGAGATATTTTGTCTTTTTCCCCTTGGGGTAAGAGTCATACATTCATTTGAAATTTGTTTTTAAAGGGACAGTAAATTTAAGATTAAACTTTCATGATTCAGATAGAGCATGCCATTTTTAACAGCTTTCCAATTTACTTTTATCATCAAATTTGCTTTGTTTTTTGTTATTCTTTTCTGAAAGCTAAACCTAGATAGACTCAAACTGACTTCTAAGCCATTGAAGGCAGCCTCTTATCTCAGTGAATTTTGACAGTGTTTCACAGTTAGATACTGCTAGTTCACGTGTGCCATACAGATAAACATTGTGCTCACTCCTATGGATTTATTTATGAGTCAGCACTAATTGGCTAAATGCAAGTCTGTCAAGGTACAATTTGCCTTTAGTGAATCTTGTAAAGGACCTTGTAGCACTGACATAACTTTTTTTAGACAAATTATCCTGAACTGAGAGCTTAAAGGGATATGAAACCTCAATTTTTTATTTCATAATTCAGAGCATACAATTTTAAACAACTTTCCAATTTACTCCTATCACCTAATCTGCTCTATTCTCATTGGTACCTTTTGTGGAAAAGCATACCTTGGCAGGCTCAGGAGCTGGGAGCGAGTTGCTGACCGGTGGCTACACATATATATACCTCTTGTCATTCGCTTAACAAGTGTGTTCATCTAGCTCCCAGTAATGCATTGCTGCTCCTTCAATAAAGGATACTAGGAGAATGAAACAACATTGATCATTCAAATAAATTGTAAAGTTGCTTAAAAATGTATACTCTATTTTGGGGTTCATATCCCTTTAAGAGAATTGACAAAAGAAGGTACGACTGTGCACACCTACAAAATGTACAAACTCAACAGGTAAAGAAAATAAAAAAAAACAGAAAAAAATAAATTGTAGGTTTAAAATGCACTATTTTAGATGCAACAAAGGGAAATATACGTTATTGCCCTTTTAAATGTAAAGACAATTAGGTAACCAGTTTTATGCCAAAATATATCTAGCTCTGGGTTGCCCTCTAGTGGTATCATTTATTAATAACTTCATTGCATTATCAGTTCCAAAGCAGAGCTAGATTATTCAGGTGAAACTCGAAAAATTAGAATATCGTGAAAAAGTTCATTTATTTCACTAATGCAACTTAAAAGGTGAAACTAATATATGAGATAGACACATTACATGCAAAGCAAGATAGTTCAAGCTGTGATTTGTCATAATTGCGATGATTATGGCTTACAGCTCATGAAAACCCCAAATCCACAATCTCAGAAAATTAGAATATTGTGAAAAGGTGCAATATTCTAGGCTCAAAGTGTCTCACTCTAATCAGCTAATTAAGCCATCACTTGCAAAGGGTTCCTGAGCCTTTAAATGGTCTCTCAGTCTGGTTCAGTAGGAATCATGGGAAAGACTGCTGACCTGACAGTTGTGCAGAAAACCATCATTGACACCCTCCATAAGGAGGGAAAGCCTCAAAATTTAATTGCAAAAGAAGTTGGATGTTCCCAAAGTGCTGTATCAAAGCACAATAATAGAAAGTTATGTGGAAGGGAAAGTGTGGAAGAAAAAGGTGCACAAGCAGTAGGGATGACCGCAGCCTGGAGAGGATTGTCAGGAAAAGGCCATTCAAAAGTGTTGGGGACTTTCACAAGAGACACCACACACAGACGGATCCTGGACATGGGCTTCAAATGTCGTATTCCTCTTGTCAAGCCACTCCTGAACAACAAACAACGTCAGAAGCGTCTTACCTGGGCTAAAGAAAAACAGACCTGGTCTGTTACTCAGTGGTCCAAAGTCCTCTTTTCTGATGAGAGCAAATTTTGCATCTCATTTGGAAACCAAGGACCCAGAGTATGGAGGAAGAATGGAGAGGCACACACTGCAAGATGCTTGAAGTCCAGTGTGAAGTTTCCACAGTTTGTGTTGATTTGGGGAGCCATGTCATCTGCTGGTGTTGGTCCACACGCAGCCGCCTACCAGGAGATTTTGGAGCACTTCATGCTTCCTTCCGCAGACAAGCTCTATGGATGCTGACTTCATTTTCCAGCAGGACTTGGCACCTGCCCACACTGCCAAAAGCACCAAAACCTGGTTCAATGACCGTGGGATTACTGTGCTTGATTGGCCAGCAAACTCGCCTGACCTGAACCCCATAGAGAATCTATAGGGCATTGCCAAGAGAAAGATGAGAGACATGAGACCGAACAATGCAGAAGAGCTGAAGGCTGCTATTGAAGCATCCTGGTCTTCTATAACACCTCAGCAGTGCCACAGGCTGATAGCTTCCATGACACGCCACATTGAGCCGGTAATTGCTGCAAAAGGGGCCCAAACCAAGTACTGAGTACATACAGTATGCATGCTTATACTTTTCAGAGGTCAGATATTGTTCTACAGGTATGTACAATCCTTGTTTTATTGATTGCATGTAATATTCTAATTTTCTGAGATTGTGGATTTGGGGTTTTCATGAGCTGTAAGCCATAATCATCACAATTATGACAAATCACGGCTTGAACTATCTTGCTTTGCATGTAATGAGTCTATCTCATATATTAGTTTCACCTTTTAAGTTGCATTAGTGAAATAAATGAACTTTTGCACAATATTTTAATTTTTTGAGTTTCACCTGTAAGTGGAGCGCTAAATTATCGTGCACCCGCAAACAGGCGTGCAAAAATTAACCAGCCATTACAAGCGGCTGGTTATTGCTACAGCGAGCTAAAAGTTCCCCAAATGCCCTCAAAATAGAGGGCATTATAGTTTTTTATGTTTTAAAAATGCAACATTTTTAAAAATAAAAACCAACGGCACAAGGCAGTTTCTGGGGTTTAAAGTTGGTGGGAGTGGGGTGCAGTCTATGGGAACTGTGTGTTCCCAGTAAATATATATGTGTAAGCTTATATACATATATATATACTGTATTTGTGTTACTATGTGTATATACACATATAAACACATAAATATATAGGTTTATAATCATATACATTTATATTTACTGCCATAGCTGCGCAATTTACCCTCTTCGCTGCGCTTAGGTTCTGATGCCATCTCTGGCGGCCTCAGAACGAGGCTCCAATAGGATCCTATGGAAGCGCGCTCCATGAGCGTAATGCTTCCTAGCTTCACATTGCTAACAACTTGTAATACCAGTGAAAGTAATATTAAGGGCTCCACTTGTAATCTGGCCCACAGGCTGTATTTATATAGTAGCAGATAGTTGGAAAAATGTCACTAAATCCCTCATCAGTTTACATACCTCTGCCAGATAGTATTTATAAGCCATTGGGTTTCACATTTAACGCTAAGCAACTTTGTAGTTTTTGAAGGAAAAATGCCACTTTTGTTAATTTTACCACAAAACAGTGTATACACTGTTTTGTGCATACAGCCTTTAAAGGGACACTTAAAGGGACACTGAACCCAAATTTTTTTCTACCCTGATTCAGATAGAGCATGCAATTTTAAGCAACTTTCTAATTTACTCTTTTTATCAAATTCTTTTCATTCTCTTGGTATCTTTATTTGAAATGCAAGAATGTAAGTTTAGATGCCGGCCCATTTTTGGTGAACACACTGTGTTGCTCTTGCTGATTGGTGGGTAAATTCACCTACCAATAAACAAGTGCTTTCCATGGTTCTGAACCAAAAAAATAGCTTAGATTTCAAATAAAGAAAGCAAGAGAACGAAGTAAATTAGGAGCTCAGGAGTAAATTAGAAAGTTGTTTAAAATTGCATGCTCTATCTGAATCATGAAAGAAAAAATTTGGGTTCAGTGTCCCTTTAAGTAAAAAACTAAACTTTAATGATTAAGGTAGCGCAGGCAGTATGAGACTTTCCAATTTACTTCTATTATTAAATTTGCACAGTCTTTTTATATGAACACTTTCTGAGGCACCAGCTACTAACGAGCATGTGCACAAGTTCATATACTAGTCTGTGATTGGCTAATGACTGTCACATGATACAGGGGGCCGCAAATGAGGAAAAACCAAAAAAATGTGTCAGACAAAAATCTACTGCTTATTTGAAATTCAGAGTAAGTGCTATTACATTGTCTTTTTTTCATGCACTTGTTAATTATGCAATTGTCCTGCATTAAATGGCCCTCTGTGATTGAGTCTTTGAGATAGACACAAGTTATGAGCGTGGGCTTGAGGGCTTTGCTGAATAGTGGGAGCTATGTAAACGTGGACATTAAAGTGAGAAAGAGGAAAATGTTCTAAATTGTTAGAGCGTTTTATTATTGGATATATGGGGTTTATCCTTTTGCAGGGATTAAACGCATAGTTAAAGTCAGCTCCAGGGCAGCAGTTCACTAATGAGAGATAGCTGAACACATCTGGTGAGCCAATGGCAAGAGGTATATGTAGCCACCAATCACAAGCTAGCTCACTTTAGTACATTGGTGCTCCTGAGCCTAAATTGCCAGTGCTTTTTAATAAAGAATATCTGAATCACAAAAGTTTAATTATGACTTTTATGTCCCTTTAATTTACAGATAAGATTTGCTGACTTAGACTGAAAAAAATAAATCTGCTGTGTTCAAAGTTCAGCTTAGTCATAGCCCTGTGTCTTGACACAAACATCTGATGAGTTTGTGAAGATTAAAGGGTAGAGTCCTCTTCAGTCAATATCGCTAATTCAAGACAACAAAGACAGTGCGGGGGCTTAGAGGTAAGAAACAACATTTTAACGGCAGATAAAAAAAATGTCAGCCTTGTTTATGCTATTTCATCCTCAAATCAGCCTTATGTTAAAGCCGGTCACTTTGATTTCCTTTTGTCAGACCACCTGTGATGGTTTATAATCCAGGTGTTTATTTATTTTCAAAGGGACATTTTAATGCAAAAATAAAAGGTCTATTTTGTTAGATCATTTATGTTTAAGCAAATGAGTGCACCTGTAAGGTACAATACACATCTGTACATGTGAATACACAACCTACTGGACCTGTACTATAAACAGTGCACTCATCTGGCGGATCAGAGACAGTACAGCAGCTTTTACTGTTTTAGGGTATTGGGGAATTCCGTGCTCCCTTCCCTAGTGTTTCATCTCCTTAAAAAAAAAGCCAGTCGTGCCAGGAGGCTGATCAGAAGTGAAGGGGTTAATAAGCACCCAGCAAGCAGTGTGCACTGACCTGCCAGGCTGCAGGGTCCTAGGAGCTGCAGGGGACTACAGTAACAGTAGTTACTGCAGATGTGATACCAGAGATTGCCAGTTGCAGCCCCCTGTGACTGCCACAGGGTTAAACATTTGCTAATTTTGGGCTAGATAATGAGTGGAGCGCAAATGTTTGGCATGAGCAAGTGCCTGCGTGCTTCTGGCTTAATGCTGGTATTACGAGTTGAAAGTAAGAGCGATTGCGCTAGAATGATTACCGTGTCAGAGCTTTGGTTAACTGTTTTGAGAAACTTAAAAGTTGCACAAAACACATCAAAAATACACTACATAGTACAGTTACTCTCATAATAACAACATCTAATAAAAATTATTTAAAAAAATACTGCACACAAAAGTTATCACCGCTCAAAGATATGAGAGCTCAGGTGTTAGAAAAAAAGGCTGCCAAGGGCTTTAACATTGAGATACATACATATACTTGTCTAAAGATTTATATATGTCTATATTCGTATATATATGTATATATATATAAATGTATTTACAGACATATATACACATAAATACATATGTACACATATATATATACAGCAAATAGAAGACAGCACTCTCTGTTCTTAGTATAACAGAAGATTTATTTCAGTGACGTTTCGGGGAATGCTCCCCTTCACCAGACCAGTGTTACAGATTTTGTGCAAAACATTTATACCCTAACATAAATAAATATAAATACAGGGAGTGCAGAATTATTAGGCAAGTTGTATTTTTGAGGATTAATTTTATTATTGAACAACAACCATGTTCTCAATGAACCCAAAAAAACTCATTAATATCAAAGCTGAATAGTTTTGGAAGTAGTTTTTAGTTTGTTTTTAGTTATAGCTATTTTAGGGGGATATCTGTGTGTGCAGGTGACTATTACTGTGCATAATTATTAGGCAACTTAACAAAAAACAAATATATACCCATTTCAATTATTTATTTTTACCAGTGAAACCAATATAACATCTCAACATTCACAAATATACATTTCTGTCATTCAAAAACAAAACAAAAACAAATCAGTGACCAATATAGCCACCTTTCTTTGCAAGGACACTCAAAAGCCTGCCATCCATGGATTCTGTCAGTATTTTGATCTGTTCACCATCAACATTGCGTGCAGCAGCAACCACAGCCTCCCAGACACTGTTCAGAGAGGTGTACTGTTTTCCCTCCTTGTAAATCTCACATTTGATGATGGACCACAGGTTCTCAATGGGGTTCAGATCAGGTGAACAAGGAGGTCATGTCATTAGATTTTCTTCTTTTATACCCTTTCTTGCCAGCCACGCTGTGGAGTACTTGGACGCGTGTGATGGAGCATTGTCCTGCATGAAAATCATGTTTTTCTTGAAGGATGCAGACTTCTTCCTGTACCACTGCTTGAAGAAGGTGTCTTCCAGAAACTGGCAGTAGGACTGGGAGTTGAGCTTGACTCCATCCTCAACCCGAAAAGGCCCCACAAGCTCATCTTTGATGATACCAGCCCAAACAAGTACTCCACCTCCACCTTGCTGGCGTCTGAGTCGGACTGGAGCTCTCTGCCCTTTACCAATCCAGCCACGGGCCCATCCATCTGGCCCATCAAGACTCACTCTCATTTCATCAGTCCATAAAACCTTAGAAAAATCAGTCTTGAGATATTTCTTGGCCCAGTCTTGACGTTTCAGCTTGTGTGTCTTGTTCAGTGGTGGTCGTCTTTCAGCCTTTCTTACCTTGGCCATGTCTCTGAGTATTGCACACCTTGTGCTTTTGGGCACTCCAGTGATGTTGCAGCTCTGAAATATGGCCAAACTGGTGGCAAGTGGCATCTTGGCAGCTGCACGCTTGACTTTTCTCAGTTCATGGGCAGTTATTATGCGCCTTGGTTTTTCCACACGCTTCTTGCGACCCTGTTGACTATTTTGAATGAAACGCTTGATTGTTCGATGATCACGCTTCAGAAGCTTTGCAATTTTAAGAGTGCTGCATCCCTCTGCAAGATATCTCACTATTTTTGACTTTTCTGAGCCTGTGAAGTCCTTCTTTTGACCCATTTTGCCAAAGGAAAGGAAGTTGCCTAATAATTATGCACACCTGATATAGGGTGTTGATGTCATTAGACCACACCCCTTCTCATTACAGAGATGCACATCACCTAATATGCTTAATTGGTAGTAGGCTTTCGAGCCTATACAGCTTGGAGTAAGACAACATGCATAAAGAGGATGATGTGGTCAAAATACTCATTTGCCTAATAATTCTGCACTCCCTGTATATATATATATACAGAGAGAAGTGCACTCACAGGAACGAAAAACTGGCTCAATACCATTGTTAGCCTGTTCTATGGCGATTTACCACCTGGGTGCAGTATTTAAATATTAAATATATATATAAATATGTGCATCTGAGCCCTTTGCAGGTAAGTAGATGAAAACATTAAAAATCATATTTATGCAATATTCAAATTTAATAAATGCTTTAACTATGTATTTACTGCAAATATTTCACATTCCAATGTTCTGCACATAGCTGAATATGTTCTATGTATTTCTAAATAGATATTCCTATATATATATATATCTGCATATATTTATGCCTATATATATAATCATGTATATATAGGTATAGATATATAATGTGCCCAAAAAAATCAGATATATCTAGAAATATTTATTTATGAATAGAACATATTCTTCTAAATAATGAACATTGGAATGTGAAATATTCATATGTTCATGTTGGGTTAGCGTAAATGAGAATATGAGATCAGGTTTGTGCGAGAGTGGGGAGTTTTTTCCACTTTTTTTCTCCATTGACTTCTGTTGGGGAATATGTGAACGCACACGCGATATTCTAAGTTCAGCTTTTTGTGCTCGTTGGGTTAGCGTGTGAGCGAAAACGGTTTACTTTCAACTCATAATACAAGCGCAAAAAGCTTACTTTGAGTGGGAGCGTTAATTAGTGCGCCACTATGGCCCTTTATGTGTATGCTGTGCAATGTAACAGATCATTTAGTGCTACAGTATATAGCTTGTACTAAACATGATATCTTCTAGGTACCAGGGAGTAATTGCACTGTTGCCTTATTCAGCTCTACAAGCAAACAACTGGAGCCCCTTATATATTTGTCCCTTATGATCAGTTTGTGGTTTTAAACCCTTTTTTCCTGCTTACAGCTGAGCTTTTAAAGTATAAAATAAAAGTTACGTTTTACACTGCGGTGCTGCTCGCATTCTCATTTGTACAGTTGTATGGAGGGCACACTTATGTTTTTGGATAATTGCCCATTACAATATTGGCTACTGTAAGCCAGTATTGCCTCCTGCAACAAAATGTGCAGCTGCCCCCCCCCCCCCGATACACAGCCAATTCTGCCATATCCCTTATTAGCAATTGCAAGTAGTGACCATGCTGATACAGTTTAACAACTCTTTAAAAGCGCCTCTTCCTTTTGAATACCCCTGCTATTTGAATTTTAACCTCTTGAACACCGCCATTCCGTTCCAGATAAGGATACAGTCTGTACGTTGTGCATACACATGTATGCCAGCCTTAGTTTAACTCGCCAGATGTATCCTCAGCAGCACAGCTTTGACTATGTGTTTAAGCCCTTTGAAGGAATTAAACACCTAGTAAATAAAAGGAATTTCAATGAAATATATTTGTATTAACATATTATACCTGACTCTTTTACTGTCAAACATTAGATCAAGACCTGTTATTCTAGAATAAAGGATAATGTACCAATATTTACACATTACGTGCACTTAGCTCCTCATTTCAAATGTTAACTAGTAAATTTTCAGCTCCTTGAAACAGATCAACTGTACCAAGAATCAGTGTCATTGTGTATTTCTACCCAAGGTAGCCAGCACTACAGAAATCCAAAGCTTCCATTTTTAGAGACGCTTAAACTCAGTTATATGCAAACAACAGTTCAATAATAAAATGCTAGAACACATTAGAACATTTTCATTTTGCAATTGTATGTCCCTTTAAGCATATGTTTATGCTATTTAAAGGTAATGAGTGTTGGCTGTGTAGCCTTACATCATAGTGAGGATAAGGGGTTAACTAGTGATGCAGATTTCATTGCATGCAGGTTTTTTAGTATTGATTTTCTGTATTATTGGGCAGGATGGTAGCTTTGCTATACTTGGGAGGTACTTGTCTGTACTTTTACAGAGAAAAGAACCTTCTGGGCATGTGTAAAAAAGCTTTGTTCCATCAAGTTAACAAATCAAACTTAATGCCTGATTAATTGGCAGAGTGTTGCACTGAACCAAGAATCTTTTCTTTTTTAATCAAGCGTTGCCAGCTGAGGAACGTGATGGCCTCCGCATGTGTATACACCTTGTTCTTTTGGTGTTTATAACTGTGTGAGCCCTGCATTTGGGTCCCTTGTTTGTAATCCATGCTATGTGGCACCCTATGTTTGTGTCCAAATGATACATGTTGATGTGACTTGGTGCTGGGTAGAGGGGCAGCCGGCAACTATTTGGAGAGTCCTTTTCCATGAGGGTTTAATAATTTCTGTTATGTTGTGTTGGACATTAAAAATGTATATTGTTTTGTTTTCAAAACTTTCTGGTTTTGGGTGTTTCTGATTGGTAGATATTTCATGGGTTGAAAGAAGATCAACCCTTTCTTTACAGTGAAACAAAAGGTTTTGTATACGTTAGCATCAAGCAGAGTATATATGTGCAAGTATTTAGCTTCTAAACTGTGTAGTAGTAAGAGACGTCTGTACAATGTTTGGACTTACATGCACCACTTCGCCCAGAAAATAGTTGCAATTACAAATGTTTAGGCATTCTCATGTTTATTTCTTTTGTTTGTATTTGTATGACACAAAAAGTGGAGGAAAAAAAGGGCTAATCTGATACATTTCATGCAAAACTCCAAAAATGGACTGGACAAAATTATTGGCACCCTCAATTTAATATTTGGTAGCACACCCCTTGGGAAAAAATAACTGAAATCAATTGCTTCCTACAACCAATAATCCATGAGTTTCTTACACCTCTCTACTGGAATTTTGGACAATTTTTCTTTCACCAACTGCTCCAGGACTCTCAGATTGGAAGGGTTCCTTCTCCCAACTGCTGTTTTGAGATCTCTCCACAGGTGCTCTATGATATTGAGATCTGGACTCACTTCTGGCCAGTTCAGTACTCTCCAGCGCTTTGTCTTAAAGCATTTCTGGGTGCTTTTTGACGTGTGCTTTGGGTCACTGTCCTGCTGTAAGACCCCTGACCTCTGATGGAGACCCAACTTTTTGACACTGGTCCCTACATTGCACCACAGAATTCTTTGGTAGTCTTCAGATTTCATAATACCATGCACACAGTAAAGATATCCAGTGCCTGAAGCAGCAAAGCAACCCCAAAAAATCAGTGATCCTCCACCATTATTGACTGTATTCTTTTCTTTAAAAGCCTCATTCTTTTTTCTGAAAACAGTAGAATGATGGGCTTTACCAAAAAGCTGTAAATTTGTTTCGTCTGTCCACAGCACATTCTCCCAAAAGGATTTTGGGTTCCTCAGGTAAATTTTGGCAAACTCCAATCTGGCTTTTTTATGTTTCTTTTATGTGTCAGCAGTGGGGTCATCCTGGGTCTCCTACCATAGCTTCCCTTTTCATTCAGATTGCGACGTATAGTGCGAGCTGATGTATTTGTACCCTGTGCCTGAAGGTCAGCTTGAATTTGTCTGGAAGTTGATAGAGGTTCTTTATCCACTATTTGAACAATCCTTTGTTTCAATCTTTGATCAATTTTTATTTTTCGTCCACGGAGATTAGCTACAGTGCCATGGGCTGTAAATTTCTTGTCAATGGTGCGCACAGTGGACACAGGAAAATTAAGATCTCTGGAGATGGACTTGTAACCTTGAGATGTCCATGCTTTTCCACAATTTTTGTTCTCAAATCCTCATACAAGTCTTGTCTGCTCTTTCTCTTCTCCATGCTCAGTGTGGCACACAGAGACACACAACAGAAAGGTTGAGTCAATTTTTCACCATTTTAACTGGTTCCCGGTGTGATTTCTATATTGTCAGCACCTGTTAATTGATACAGGTGAGTTTAATTACAAATTACAGGAGCATAACAAACGTGGAATGTAATTATTTCTTACAATTTTGAGAAGGTGTCAATAATTTTGTCCAGTCCATTTTTGGAGTTTTGCATGGAATGTGTCAGATTTGGCCTTTTCTCTCCATATTTTTTGTGTCATACCAATGCAAACAAAAGAAATAAAAATGAGAATGCCTAAATATGTGTAATTGCAACAATCTTCTGGGCGAAGTGGTGCATTATCTGACAGAAATGCAGGGGTGCCAATCTTTTTGGCCATGACTGTATACACACTCACCCGCCACTTTATTGGGTACACCTTGCTAGTACTGGGTTGGATCCCCATTTGCCTTCAGAACTGCCTTAATGCTTTGTGGCATAGATTAAACAAGGTGTTGGAAACATTCCTCAGACATTTTGGTCCATATTGACATAAAAGCATCATGCAGTTGCTGCAGATTTGTCGGCTGCACATCCATGATGTGAATCTCCTAATTCACTACATCCCAAAAATTCTCTATTGGATTGAGATCTGGTGACTGTGGAGTCCATTGGAGTACAGAGAACTCATTGTCATGTTCAAGAAACCAGTTTGAGATGATTTGAGCTTTATGACATGGTGCATTATCCTGCTGGAAGTAACCATCAGAAGATGAGTACACTGTAGTCATAAAGGGATGGACATGGTCAGAAAAAATACTCAGGTAGGCCGTGGCGTTTAGACGATGTTCAATTGGTGCTAAGGGGCCCAAAGTGTGCCAAGAAAATATCCCCCACACCATTACACCACCACCACCAGCCTGAACTATTGATACAAAGTAGGATGGATCCATGCTTTCATGTTATTTACGCCAAATTCTGATCCTACCATCTGCATGTCACAGCTGAAACCGAGACTCATCAGACCATACAACGTTTTTCCCATCTTCTTTTGTCCAATTTTGTTGAGCCTGTGTGAATTGTAGCCTCAGTTTCCTATTCTGACAGGAATGGCACCCGGTGTGGTCTTCTGCTGCTGTAGCCCATCAAGGGTCGACGTGTTGCGCGTTCAGAAATGGTATTCTGCATACCTTGGTTGTAATGAGTGGTTATTTGAGTTACGGCTGCCTTTCTATCATTTCAAACTAGTCTGCCCATTCTCTTCTGACCTCAACAAAGCATTTTCGTCCACACAACTGCCGGTCACTGGATATTCTCTTTTTTTCTGACCAATCTCTGTAAAGCTATTAGCCAATAGCCGTGCGGTAAATCCGGCTTGGCGCCCATGGGAACCGGATTTACCGCACGGCTATTGGCTAAGAGGTGAAAACGTGACCTCTTAGCAAATTTTTTTTTTAGCCGTGGGCTGTTGTACCAGGTAAAAACGGCGATCAATTGAAACAAATAAAGGAGCTTTCTACATGAACTATCTTATCATGAATGAAAGTCTCCTTTATTTGTTTCAATAGTCAATCCTAGCGTTTGTACAACGCTAGGATTTACTTTCACTTTAAAGCATTCTAATTTTTTTATTGTTTAAAAAGATAGATAATCCCTTTATTACCCATTCCCCAGTTTTGCTTAACCAACACAGTTATAGAAATACACTTTTTACCTCTGTGATTACCTTGTATCTAAGCCTCTGCAGACTGTCCCTCATTTCAGTTCTATTGACAGACTTGCATTGTAACCAATCAGTGCTGACTCCCAGGTAACTCCACAGGAGTGAGCACAATGTAACCTATAGGGCACATATGAACTAGCACTGTCTAGCTGTAAAACAAAATTCCAAAATGCACTGAGATAAGAGGCGGCATTCAGGGACTTAGAAATTAGCATCTGAGCCTACCTAGTTTTAGCTTTCAACAAAGAATACCAAAAGAACAAAGCAAAGTCGATGATAATAGTAAAAGGGAAAGTTGTTGAAAATGACATGTCCTGAGTCATGACGTCTAGACTGTCCTTGTAATATTTAAGAAAGCAACAAAAATAGAGTGGCTGGGACTGATGTATAGCCTATACTTTCTGTGTGAGAAATTCTCAACAAAGTTTAAAAAATAAATAAAATAAAACAACATACACACTATACAAACATACTCACTATACAAACATACACACTATACAAACATACACACTATACAAACATACTCACTATACAAACATACTCACTATACAAACATACTCCCTATACAAACATACTCCCTATACAAACATACACACTACACAAACATACACACTATACAAACATACACACTATACAAACATACACACTACAAACAGACACACTACACAAACATACACACTATACAAACAGACACACTATACAAACACACACACTATACAAACATACACACTATACAAACATACACACTGTACAAACATACACACTGTACAAACATACACACTATACAAACATACACACTACAAACAGACACACTACACATACACATTGTACAAACATACACACTATACAAACATACACACTATACAAACATACACACTATACAAACATACTCACTATACAAACATACTCACTATACAAACATACTCCCTATACAAACATACACACTATACAAACATACACACTACACAAACATACACACTACACAAACATACACACTATACAAACATACACACTACAAACAGACACACTACACAAACATACACTCTGTACAAACATACACACTATACAAACAGACACACTATACAAACACACACACTATACAAACATACACACTATACAAACATACACACTGTACAAACATACACACTGTACAAACATACACACTATACAAACATACACACTACAAACAGACACACTACACATACACATTGTACAAACATACACACTATACAAACATACACACTATACAAACATACTCACTATACAAACATACACACTATACAAACATACACACTATACAAACATACACACTATACAAACATACACACTATACAAACATAATCACTATACAAACATACACACTATACAAACATACACACTATACATACATACTCACTATACAAACATACACACTATACAAACATACACACTATACATACATACACACTATACATACATACTCACTATACAAACATACACACTATACAAACATACACACTATACATACATACACACTATACATACATACTCACTATACAAACATACACACTATACAAACATACACACTATACATACATACTCCCTATACACACTATACATACATACTATACAAACATACACACTATACATACATACTCACTACACAAACATACACACTATACATACATACATACTCACTATACAAACATACACACTATACATACATACTCACTATACATACATACTCACTATACAAACATACACACTATACATACATACTCACTATACAAACATACAAGCTATACAAACATACTCACTATACAAACATACACACTATACATACATACTATACAAACATACACACTATACATACATACTCACTATACATACATACATACTCACTATACAAACATACACACTATACATACATACTCACTATACAAACATACTCACTATACATACATACTCACTATACAAACATACACACTATACATACATACTCACTATACAAACATACACACTATACATACATACTCACTACACAAACATACACACTATACATACATACATACTCACTATACATACACACTATACATACATACTCACTATACATACATACATGCTCACTATACAGACATACACACTATACATACATACTCACTAAACAAACATACACACTATACAAACATACACACTATACAAACATACACACTATACATACATACTCACTATACAAACACACACACTATACAAACATACTCACTATACAAACATAAACACTACACATACTATACAAACACACACACACTATACAAACATACTCACTATACAAACATGCACACTATACAAACAGGCACACTATACAAACAGGCACACTATACAAACACACACACTATACAAACACACACACTATACAAACATACACACTATACAAACATACTCACTATACAAACATACACACTATACAAACATACACACTATACAAACACACACACTATACAAACACACTCACTATACAAACATACTCACTATACAAACATACACACTATACAAACACACACACTATACAAACATACTCACTATACAAACATACACACTATACAAACATAAACACAACACAAACATACACACTATACAAACATACTCACTATACATACACACTACAAAAAACATACACACTATACAAACATACACACTACACAAACATACACACTATACAAACATACACACTACACAAACATACACACTACACAAACATACTCACTATACAAACATACACACTATACAAACATACACACTATACAAACATACACACTACACAAACATACACACTATATATACATACTCACTATACAAACATACACACTATACAAACATACACACTATACAAACATACTTACTATACATACTCACTATACAAACATACACACTATACAAACATACACACTATATATACATACTCACTACACAAACATACTCACTATACAAACATACTTACTATACAAACATACACACTATACATACATACACACTATACAAACATACACACTATACAAACATACTCACTACACAAACATACTCACTATACAAACATACTTACTATACAAACATACACACTATACATACATACAC